>NW_027397073.1:50675543-50751311 GCF_003265705.2 Callorhinus ursinus
GTACCGTCTGCCAGGGACCTACTCAATATGGACATTAGTACAATGTCAGACCTAGAGTTCAGAATCATGATTTTAAAGATACTAGCTGGGCTTGAAAAAAGTATGGAAGTTATTAGTGAAACCCTTCCTGGAGAAATGAAAGAACTAAAATCTAACCAAGTCGAAATCAAAATGGCTATTAACGAGGTGCAATCAAAAATGGGGGCACTAACTGCTAGGATAAATGAGGCAGAAGAGAGAATTAGCAATATAGAAGACTAAATATTGGAAAATAAAGAAGCTGAGAAAAAGAGAGATAAACAACTACTGGATCACAAGGGCAGAAATCGAGAGATAAGCCATATGATAAGATGAAACAAGATTAGAATAATTTCGATCCCAGAAGAAGAAGAGAGAGAAGGGCAGAAGGTATAGTGGAGCAAATTATAGCAGAGAACTTCCCCAATGTGGGGAAGGAAACAGGCATCAAAATCCAGGAGGCACAGAGAACCCCTTGCAAAATCAATAAAAATAGGTCAACAGCCTGACATCTAATAGTAAAACTTATGAGGCTCAGAGACAGAGAAATTCTTGAAAGCGCTCGGGAGAAGAGATAGTAACCTATCATGGTAGAAACATTAGATTGGCAACAGACCTATCCACAGAGACCTGGCAGGCCAGAAAGGACTGGCAAGATATCGTCAGAGCACTAAATGAGAAAAATATGCAGCCAAGAATACTATATGCAGCTAGGCAGTCATTGAAATTTGAAGGAGAGAGAAAAAGCTTCCAGGATAAACAAAAACTAAAGGAATTTGCCAACACGAAACCAGCCCACCAAGAAATATTGAAAGGGGTCCTCTAAGCAAAGAGAGAACCTAAAAGTAGCATAGACCAGAAAGGAACACAGACAATATACCATAACAGGCACCTTGCAGGCAATACAATGGCACTAAATTCATATCTTTCAATAGTTACCCTGAACAAAAGCAAAGAAACACATTGACAACAATACAATAATAGTGGGGGACGTTAACGCCCCCCCTCACTGAAATAGACAGATCATCTAAGCAAAAGATCAACAAGGAAATAAAGACTTTAAATGAAACACTGGACCAAATGGACTTCACAGACATATTCAGAACATTCCAACCCAAAGTAACGGAATACAGATTCTTCTCTAGTGCCCATGGAACATTCTCCAGAGTAGACCACATCCTAGGTCACAAATCAGGTCTCAACCGGTACCAAAAGATCGGGATTATTCCCTGCATATTTTCAGACCAGAGTGCTTTGAAACTAGAACTCAGTCATAAGAGGAAAGTCAGAAAGAACTCAAATACATGGAGGCTAAAGAGCATCTTACTAAAGAATGAATGGGTCAACCAGGAAATTAAAGAAGAATTTAAAAAATTCGTGGAAACCAATGAAAATGAAAACACAACTGTTCAAAATCTTTGGGATGCAGCTAAGGCAGTCCTAAGAGGAAAGTATATAGCAAAACAAGCCTTTCTCAAGGAACAAGAAAGGTCTCAAATAGACAACCTAACCTTACACCTAAATGAGCTAGAGAAAAAACAGCAGATAAACCCTAAACCCAGCAGGAGAAGAGAAATAATAAAGATCAGAGCAGAAATCAATGAACTAGAAACCAAAAGAACAGTAGAACAGATCAACGAAACTAGGAGCTTGTTCTTTGAAAGAATTAACAAGATTGATAAACCCCTGGCTAGACTTATCAAAAAGAAAAGAGAAATGACTCAAATCCACAAAATCATGAATGAAAGAGGAGAGATCACAACCAATACCAAAGAAATGCAAACAATTATATGAACATATCATGAGCAACTCTATGCCAGCAAATTAGATAACCTGGAAGAAATAGATGCATTCCTAGTGATGTATCAACTACCAAAATTGAACCAGGAAGAAATAGAAAACCTGAACAGACCTATAACCACAGAGGAAATTGAAGCAGTCAACAAAAATCTCCCAATAAACAAAAGCCCAGGGCCAGATGGCTTCCCAGGGGAATTTTCTACCAAACATTTCAAGAAGAATTAATACCTATTCTCCTGAAACTGTTCCAAAAAATAGAAATGGAAGGAAAACTTCCACACTCATCTTATGAGGCCACCATTACCTTGATCCCAAAACTAAGACCCCATCAAAAATGAGAATTACAGACCAATATCCTTGATGAACATGGATGCAAAAATTCTCACCAAAATACTTAGCCAATAGGATCCAACAGTACATTAAAAGGATTATTCACCACGACCAAGAAGGATTTATCCCTGGGCTGCAAGGTAGGTTCAACATCCACAAATCTATCAACGTGATACAATACATTAACAATAGAAAAAACAAGAATCATATAATCCTCTCAATAGATGCAGAGAAAGCATTTGACAAGGTACAGCATCCTTTCTTGATCAAAACTCTTGAGGAAAGGGATAGAGGGTATATACCTCAATATCATAAAGCCATCTATGAAAAACCTACAGCCAATATCATTCTTAATGGGGAAAAGCTGAGAGCTTTCCCCCTAAGGTCAGGAACGTGGCAGGGATATCCACTGTCACCACTGCTATTCAACATAGTATTAGATGTGCTAGCCACAGCAATCAGACAACAAAAAGAAATCAAAGGCATCCAAATCGGCAAAGAGGAAGTCAAACTCTCACTCTTTGTAGATGAGATGATACTGTATGTGGAACCCCAAAGGACTCCACCCCAAAACTGCTAGAACTCATACAGGAATTCAGTAAAGTGGCAGGAGATAAAATCAATGCACAGAAATCAGTGGCATTCCTATACACCAACAACAAGACAGAAGAGAGACAAATTAAGGAGTCGATCCCATTTATAATTGCACCCAAAACCATAAGATACCTAGGAATAAATCTAACCAAAGACGCAAAGGATCTGTACTCAGAAAACTATAAAATACTCATGAAGGAAATTGAGGAAGACACAAAGAAATGGAAAAACGTTCCATGTTCATGGATTGGAAGAACAAACATTGTGAAGATGTCAATGCTACCTAGAGCAATCTACACATTCAATGCAATGCCCATCAAAATACCATCCACTTGTTTCAAAGAAATGGAACAAATAATCCTAAAATTTGTATGGAACCAGAAGAGACCCCGAATAGCCAGAGGAATGTTGCAAAAGAAAAGCAAAGCTTGGCGGCATCACAATTCCGGACTTCCAGCTCTATTACAAAGCTGTCATCATCAAGACAGTATGGTACTGGCACAAAAACAGACACATAGATCAATGGAAGAGAATAGAGAGCCCAGAAAGGGACCCTCAACTCTATGGTCAACTCATCTTTGACAAAGCGGGAAAGAATGTCCAATGGAAGAAAGACAGCCTCTTTAACAGATGGTGTTGGGAAAATTGGACAGTCACATACAGAAGAATGAAACTGGACCATTTCTTTACCACACACAAAAATAGACTCCAAATGGTTGAAAGACCTACACGTGAGACAGGAGTCCATCAAAATCCTAAAGGAGAACACAGGCAGCAACCTCTTCGACCTCAGCCGCAGCAACTTCTTCCTAGAAATATCGCCAAAGGCAAGGGAAGCAAGGGCAAAAATGAACTGCTGGGATTTCATCAAGATCAAAAGCTTTTGCACAGCAAAAGAAACAGTCCACAAAACCAAAAGACAACCGACAGAATGGGAGAAAATATTTGCAAATGACACATCAGATAAAGGGCTAGTATCCTAAATCTCTAAAGCAGTTATCAAACTCAACACCCAAAGAACAAAGAATCCAATCAAGAAATGGGCAGAAGACATGAACACACATTTTTCCAAAGAAGACATCCAAATGGCCAACAGACACGTAAAAAAACTGCTCAACATTGCTCGGCATCAGGGAAATCCAAATCAAAACCTCAATGAGATACCACCTCACAGCTGTTCGAATGGCTAAAATTAACAAGACAGGAAACGACAGATACTGGCGGGGATGTGGAGAAAGGGGAATGCTCCTACACTGTTGGTGGGAATGCAAGTTGGTGCAACGACGCTGGAAAACAGTATGGAGGTTCCTCAAACAGTTGAAAATAGAGCTAGTATATGATCGAGCAATTGCACTACTGGGTATTTACCACAAAGATACAAATGTAGGGAATTGAAGGGGTACATGCACTCCCATGTTTATAGCAGCAATGTCCACAATAGCCAAACTGTGGAAAGAGCCAAGATGTCCATCGACAGATGAATGGATAAAGAAGATGTGGTATATATACACAAAGGAATATTATGCAGCCATCAAAAGAATGAGATCTTGCCATTTGCAATGACATGGATGGAACTGGAGGGTGTTATACTGAGCGAAAGAAGTCAATCAGAGAAAGACATGTATCATATGACCTCACTGATATGAGGAATTCTTAATCTCAGGAAACAAACTGGGTTTGCTGGAGTGGTGGGAGGTGGGAGGGATGGGGTGGATGGTTGATAGGCATTGGGTAGGGTATGTGCTATGGTGAGTGCTGTGAATTGTGCAAGACTGTTGAATCACTCATCTGTATCTCTGAAACAAATAATGCAATATATGTTAAGAAAAAAAAAGAAGAAGATAGCAGGAAGGGAAGAATGAAGGGGGGAAATTGGAGGGGGAGACGAACCATGAGAGACGATGGACTCTGAAAAACAAACAGTGTTCTAGAGGGGAAGGCGGTGGGGGGATGGGTTAGCCTGGTGATGGGTATTAAAGAGGGCACGTTCTGCGTGGAGCACTGGGTGTTATGCACAAACAATGAAACATGGAACACTACATCCAAAAAAAAAATAATAATGCCTGCTTAATAGAATAGTGATAATTCATGGAGATGATGTACACACAATTTTAAGCAAATTTCCTGGTATATATTGAAATAAGCATTAAGTTCAGTGTTTGTTATTATTATTAATACTGTTATGGTCTTTGCCATTTGTGTAAACATTTTTCATCATGTTTTAATAACATCATTCATGTTAAAGTGGGTTGGCCACATCTGAATGGGGATTTTGATTCTGTTGGTGCACTGGGGTCCTTGTGTCAGTGGCAGAGCTTTTAGGGGCTTTGTAACTGCTATTTATAGATACATGGATAATTCTGATCCCTTTTCATAGCTAAGTCCCATCAAAAATTATTCAGTTATTCTGATACATCTGCATATACAGACAGAACCTCAGAATGACGTAGTCTCAATTTTGAAGCTCCTCCTGAAAGAGGGTGCTATATTTTATGAAGATTTCTTAATCACTTTTACAGATTGTTTGGGTGTCACTAATTCATGTCTAACGAAATTCCAAATGCATTATGTACCATAAAAAAAATAAAATCAATGATCTTAACCACATCAAAAACATTAGAGAAAGACTGGAGGATAAAGATAGCCACCTGAATCCAAATCATATATATCCTCTTCCCAAATCGTAAGATCAACAAGTGCAAATAAAACCTCACACAAGCCACACTTTGAGTATTACCAGGAGGCAGAGCCCACCATGAGCTCTAATTTCCTGTAAGCAGAGAAATAAACACCAAATTCCACCAGAGTTGGCATTATTGTTACAAATCCATGGGTATGTTGAGTGGGGAAAGGATGCTTAGGGCACTGCAAGTTAAGAGGAGAGAAAGACAGAGGACAAGGAATAAGCATGGACAAAGTCATCCCCAGTAATGAGAAAACCCAATACTACGAGTCAAGTACACAACAGATCTGGGACTTGGTAATTCACATCCCCAGCTACAGGGAATGGGGTGGAAAGTGAGCAGAGGTGGCAGCTCCAGAGAAACGTTGCTTCTGGGGGTAATTAGATACATAGGAAAGGTGTGGTGGCAGGGAGTCCTATATAAGAAAATTAAGGGAGTATTGTCCACATGAGTCCTTCTTGAGGAATCTAATGAATGCGTTTCCTCCAACCTAGAGATAACCAGGGAATCTTCCATAAGATGACAGATGGTGAACATTTATTATATTTCATTGTAGAGCTAAGACTGAAAGGGTGGAGCCAGGGTTGGAAAATAGTGTGTAAACATCGTATGTTCTGACAACGTGAAAAAACGCACCTCAATAACTGGGAGGCAAATGCTGAGAGAAAAGGGAAAGTAGATCACCATTGAGTGGTGAATAGTAGGTGGGAGTCAAAGGATTGGCAGCCCAGACAGTAAAAATTTAAGTAAGAAAAAACGGGATTCAGAGCACAATAAGGGCACATAGGATAAAAATACAAACGTTCCTAATACAAGAAAAAAAAAGTTTTTTTAAGAGAGAGAGACTGTGCACGTGTGCATGCTAGTGGGGGAGGGACAGAGGGAGAGAGAGAATCTTGAGCAAGCTCTATGCTCAGTGTGGAGTCTGACATGAGGCTCAATCCTACAACCCTGAGATCATGACCTGAACTGAAATCAAGAGTCAGGTACTTAACAGACTGAGCCACCCAGGCACCCCAAGAAAAAAACCTTTTTAATTAATAAAGAAGACACACCAAATAGAGAAACATAGCATAACATAATACAAATAGCACATATAAACTAAGATGATATAATTGAGTTGAGACCAAGTATATCAGTTATATCAATAAAGGTGATCAGGCTTAACTTGCCTACTAAAGGAAAAGATTTTAAAATTGGCTTATGTAGCAAAAAACCAGTGCCAGGCTATTCACAAGAGATCTAGCTAAAACACAGTGATTTAAATCCCTAAAAATAGAAGGATTGTCAATGATAGAGCAGAGAGGTGGAAACAAGAAAAAAATACATGTTCTGATCCTTATATCAGATAAAGTAGAATTCAGGCAAATAAATGTTAAATGGGACATAGGATACATTCTAATATTAAAAGCTGCATTTTACTATGAAGATATGTTATAGATACCTATGCACCAAAAAGCACAGCAAGCCTTATATAAAGGGAATAATAAAAAACAAAATTACCAACTCAAAAAGCTAGAAAAAGAAAAACAAAGGACATTTCAAGAAAGCACAAAGAGGCAAATACAAAGATAATAAATAGATGTTAATGAGGAGGAGAATGAAAAAGCAGATCAAATCAGTAAGTCAAAATTCTGGGTCCTTAGCAAAATCAACGAAATTAATTATTAGTATATTTAATCAGGAGGAGAAGGGAGAAAAATATATGAAATAATAAATAGCAAGCAGAAATGATATAGAGGAAACTTTTAAAAATCACAAGATGCTACTCTACACACCTCTATGCAAATAAAGTTGAAAACTTAGATAAAGTGGATTTTTTTTTAGGAAGAGACAGGTTACGAAAATTGATCTCAGTAAAAATAGAGAGCTTAAATGGAATCATTTGTATAGAAGAAATAGAAGAGTTAGCAATGAACTACCACAATAAAGCAACAGGACCAGATGGTTTTATATTATCATATTGTATACCTAAAACGAATCCAATGTATATGTTAATTATATTTCAATAAAACTGGGGAAGAAAAGAAAATAAGTGCATTTGCACATAGTGTGGATAAATATTACTTGGTGAGATTTTTGTTTCAGTTTTGCATGGTTACAAGTGTGAACTGGGTCACCATATAAAATGTATTTCTTACTGTGAGACTTAGTCAAAAAAGTTAGAAAAACACTGTCTGAGTAGCTAAAAGGAATATATTGAATTGATACTTTGTGGTGAAACTGATGTCAGAAATGTAATGTTGAGTGAAAAATCCAAGTTGTAGAATGTACAATGTGATACTATTTTTGAAAAAGAAAATGGTGTCTTATTTTCCACAGTATCATTATTGGTGGAATCATGTTTTTGTACAAAATAAGCCTGAAAGATTTGCACCAGGCTTCTATCAGAGGTGTTTCTGGAAACTCGGGTGGTATTTAGAAAAGCCTGAGCTTTATATGGCCTACTTTAGTTTGTGAATAAAAGTAAGTGTGAATGTTTAACTTCTATATTTAAGTGATTAAGAAAATGATTACACCTTATGGAAAGAATTTCCAAGGAACCCCTGAAAGCTCAGGTGGTTTTCCCTTGGTTGTTTTTGTCTTTTTCTAATTATCTTCTGTTGCTGATCAATTTACATTTTGAGTATCTTCCAAATTTATAATATGCTCTTGTTGACTTTTTAAGTTATTAGCTTAAGATTGCACATAAAATCCCTTAAACATTGGGAGGGGGCAGAAGGGGGTTACCTGTTAAGGTATTTTGAATTCTGGGTTTTCTACAGCATTTTCCTCAGCCAGGTACCAATGACCTAGCACATTCTATGTTGTGACAATTAGGCTGAGACATCTTTAAGAACTTAAAGTGTTTCTTACTACGTAGAGTCACCCTGTGCCACGTTTCTAAGGGAATCCTCTTTGTGCCCTAAAGTTCTCCTTTTCATGTGTCCACTCTTTCTACTTTAATACTCCGTCAGATAAAACACACGATGAGTTGCAGCTCCAGTCAGGGCAGATTTATTCTAGATGAGGGTTTAAATATTCTATACTGATGCTAAATGTTAAATGGGTTAGTTAATCCAGTTGTAGAAAACAGAATTGAACTGGAACATTTCACTTGTTAGGTTAAATAAGTAATTAGCATACCCAAATATTTATGGATCTTATAACCTGTTTTTTCATGTTTGTATGTATGTATGTATTTATTTAATTAATTTATTTTAATAATCTCTACCCCAACATGGAACTTGAACTCACGACCCTGAGATCAAGAGTCACACGCTCTACTGACTGAGCCAACCAGATACCCCATCCATAACTTGTTCTATTTAAATCTTCTGAACGAATCTATATCAACTTTTCTACTAGCGTTCTTAGTGTTTGGGTTAAAATTAGACCTGGGGAATTTTTGCAGGTATTAATTCTCGGTTATTAAAAACAAAACAAAACAACATAAGAAGTTAAAATATGAAACTACTTTTTTACTGTGTGGGGGTGATGAAATAATTACGAAATTGTAGATAAGGAAGAGCCATATACCACATTAGATATTGGGGGAGGATAGTTTGTTTTAATATTTAAAAATTTTTTGGAAAAGACCATGTTATTTTTGCACATTTGTTTATTGTTTGTAAAAATGCTGTTTCTACAATTTTATAATAATTTTAATCCTTAGTTTAGAAAATGGCAAAATTTGATAACTGCAAGTTTTGTATTATACTGTGATCCCTATGTTCATTGGTTAAATCCTGTTTATGTTGTCTCACAACCAGAATTTAAAATATGCAGATTTTGTTTCTAAGGTTTTATGATAATCATTATTGCTCTCTCATACATTTGCAAACTTTGAATTTATCTTCAATAATCTCCTCTTAAGAGTATGCATAATATAAATACATCATTCCATGTCTCCAGAGAAAAAGCTTTCTAGCATGTGAATTTAAATATATGAAGCAAACACTTTTAATAAGAAACTTTACTTTTTTGGGGGTGCCTGGGTGGCTCAGTCGTTAAGCATCTGCCTTCAGCTTAGGTCATGATCCTGGGGTCCTGGGATTGAGCCCCGTATTGGGCTCCCTGCTCGGTGGGAAGCCTGCTTCTCCCTCTTCTGCTCCCATTGCTTGTGTTCCCTCTTGCTTTGTCTCTGTCTGTCAAATAAATAAATAAAATCTTTAAAAAAAAAGAAACTTTACTTTTTTTGAGGAGGGGTTAATCATTGTTATTTTATTTTATTATTATTTTTCCTTCCAAGACTTTATTTAAATTCAAGTTAGTTAACATATAGTGTAGTATTAATTCCAGGAGTAGAATTTAGTGATTCATCAACTACATATAACATCAAGTGTTCATCAAAGACACCCTCCTTAATGCCCATCACTTATTTAGCCCACCCCTCACCACCTTCCCTCCAGCAACCCTCAGTTTGTGAACCCTCTATAGTGAAGAGTCTCATGGTTTGCCTCCTTCTTTTTTCTTTTTTTTTGAACATTTTTTTAAAGAATTTTATTTATTTATTTGACAGAGAGAGACACAGCGAGAGAGGGAACACAAACAGGGGTGAGTGGGAGAGGGAGAAGCAGGCTTCCCATGGAGCAGTGACCCCGATGCGGGGCTCTATCCCAGGACCCTGGGATCATGAACTGAGCCGAAGGCAGACACTTAATGACTGAGCCACCCAGGCGCCCCTCCCTCTTTGTTCTTATCTTATTTTATTTTTCCTTCCCTTCCCTTGTGCTCATTTATTGTGTTTTTTAAATTCCACATATCAGTGAAATCATATGGTATCTTTTACTTTTTAAAAGACATTTAGTGGAAGTATTTTTCAGATGTGATTACCTTATCCTTTAAATAAAATGTCTAATACAATGATAATACTTACATATTACCCTACATGACAACTGGCAGTATCCGCAAACCAATCTTTTAAAATTAACATATCATTATTGCTATTATGATTATTATTGTTTGATGCATGAGTTTTGAGGCATAAATAATTTTAATGGTTTTGTGGCATAAATAATTTTAATGGTTTTATTGTCTTGGAGTACTTATAACTTATTTAATGAACATTTTTTTTACTTTAAATTTTTTATTGTTATGTTAATCACCATACATTACATCATTAGTTTTTGATGTATGTTCCATGATTCATTGTTTGTGCATAACACCCAGCGCTCCACACAGAACGTGCCCTCTTTAATACCCATCACCAGGTTAACCCATCGCTCCAACCCCCTCTCCTCTAGAACCCTCAGTTTGTTATTCAGAGTCCATCGTCTCTTATGGTTCGTTTCCCCCTCTGATTTACTCCTTTCATTCTTCTCCTCCTGCTTTCTTCTTCTTCTTTTTTTATTAACATATATTGCATTATTTGTTTCAGAGGTACAGATCTGTGATTCATCAGTCTTGCACAATTCACCACAGCACATACCCTTCCCAGTGTCTATCCCCAGCCGCCCTGTCCCTACCCCCCCACCACTCCAGCAACCCTCAGTTTGTTTTCTGAGATTAAGAATTCCTCATATCAGTGAGGTCATATGATACATGTCTTTCTCTGATTGACTTATTTCACTCAACATAACACCCTCCAGTTCCATCCACATCGTTGCAAATGGCAAGATCCCATTCCTTTTGATGGCTGCATAATATTCCCTTGTGTGTATATATACCACATCTTCTTTATCCATTCATCTGTCCATGGACATCTTGGCTCCTTCCACAGTTTGGCTATTGTGGACATTGCTGCTATAAACATTGGGGTGCACGTACCCCTTCGGGTCCCTACATTTGTATCTTTGTAGTAAATACCCAGTAGTGCAATTGCTGGATCATATGGTAGCATTATTTTCAACTTTTTGAGGAACCTCCATACTGTTTTCCAGAGTGGCTGCACCAGCTTGCATTCCCACCAACAGTGTAGGAGGGTTCCCCTTTCTCCACATCCCCGCCAACATCTGTCGTTCCCTGACTTGTTAATTTTAGCCATTCTGACTGGTGTGAGGTGGTATCTCATCGAGGTTTTGATTTGGATTTCCCTGATGCCGAGCAATGTTGAGCACTTCTTCATGTGTCTGTTGGCCATTTGGATGTCTTCTTTGGAAAAATGTCTGTTCATGTTTTCTGCCCATTTCTTGATTGGATTATTTGTTCTTTGGGTGTTGAGTTTGATAAGTGCTTTAGAGATTTTGGATACTAACCCTTTACCTGATATGTCATTTGCAAATATTTTCTCCCATTCTGTCGGTTGTCTTTTGGGTTTGTGGACTGTTTCTTTTGCTGTGCAAAAGCTTTCATCTTGATGAAATCCCGATAGTTCATGTTTGCTCTTGCTTCTCTTGCCCTTGGTGATGTTTCTAGGAAGAAGTTGCTGCGGCTGAGGTCGAAGAGGTTGCTGCCTGCATTCTCCTCAAGGATTTTCATGGACTCCTGTCTCACGTTTAGGTCTTTCAACCATTTGGAGTCTATTTTTGTGTGTGGTGTAAGGACATGGTCCAGTTTCATTCTCCTGCATGTGGCTGTCCAATTTTCCCAACACCATCTGTTAAAGAGACTGTCTTTCTTCCATTGGACATTCTTTCCTGCTTTGTGAAAGATGAGTTGACCATAGAGTTAAGGGTCCATTTCTGGACTCTCTATTCTGTTCCATTGATCTATGTATCTGTTTTTGTGCCAGTACCATACTGTCTTGATGATGACAGCTTTGTAATAGAGCTGGAAGTCCGGAATTGTGATGCCGCCAAGCTTTGCTTTTCTTTTGCAACATTCCTCTGGCTATTCGGGGTCTCTTCTGGTTCCATACAAATTTTAGGATTATTTGTTCCATTTCTTTGAAGAAAGAGGATGGTATTTTGATGGGGATTGCATTGAATGTGTAGATTGCTCTAGGTAGCATTGACATCTTCACAATGTTTGTTCTTCCAATCCATGAGCATGGAACATTTTTCCATTTCTTTGTGTCTTCCTCAATTTCTTTC
This sequence comes from Callorhinus ursinus, assembly GCF_003265705.2. Classification (NCBI taxonomy): domain Eukaryota; kingdom Metazoa; phylum Chordata; class Mammalia; order Carnivora; family Otariidae; genus Callorhinus; species Callorhinus ursinus. Next base: position 50,687,923 of record NW_027397073.1, read on the forward strand.
AAGAGTATTTTATAGTTTTCTGAGTACAGATCCTTTGCCTCTTTGGTTAGATTTATTCCTAGGTATCTTATGGATTTGGGTGCAGTTGTAAATGGGATCGATTCCTTAATTTGTATCTCTTCTGTCTTGTTGTTGGTGTATAGGAATGCCACTGATTTCTGTGCATTGATTTTATATCCTACTACTTTACTGAATTCCTGTATGAGTTCTAGCAGTTCTGGGGTGGACTCTTTTGGGTTTTCCACATAAAGTATCATATCATCTGTAAAGAGTGAGAGTTTGACTTCGTCTTTGCCAATTTGGATGCCTTTGATTTCTTTTTGTTGTCTGATTGCTGTGGCTAGGACTTCTAATACTATGTTGAATAGCAGTGGTGACAGTGGACATCCCTGCCGCGTTCCTGACCTTAGGGGGAAAGCAGTCAGCTTTTCCCCGTTTAGAATGATATTCGCTGTAGGTTTTTCATAGATGGCTTTATGATATTGAGGTATGTACCCTCTATCCCTATACTCTGCAGAGTCTTGATCAAGAGAGGATGCTGTACTTTGTCAATGCTTTTCTGCATCTACTGAGAGGATCATATGATTCTTGTTCTTTCTTTTGTTAATATATTGTATCACGTTGATTGATTTGCAGATGTTGAACCAGCCTTGCAGCCCAGGGATAAATCCCACTTGGTCATGGTGAATAATCCTTTTAATGTACTGTTGGATCCTATTGGCTAGTATTTTGGTGAGAATTTTTGCATTCATGTTCATCAAGGATATTGGTCTGTAATTCTCATTTTTGATGGGGTCTTTGGTTTTGGGATCAAGGTAATGGTGGCCTCATAAAATGAGTGTGGAAGTTTTCCTTCCATTTCTATTTTTTGGAACAGTTTTTGGAGAATAGGTATTAATTCTTCTTTAAATGTTTGGTAGAATTCCCCTGGGAAGCCATCTAGCCCTGGGCTTTTGTTTTTGGGAGATTTTTGATGACTGCTTCAATTTCATTAGTGGTATAGGTGTGTTTAGGTTTTCTATTTCTTCCTGGTTCAATTTTGGTAGTTGATACATCTCTAGGAATGCATCCATTTCTTCCAGGTTATCTAATTTGCTGGCATATAGTTGCTCATGATATGTTCTTATAAATGTTTGTATGTCTTTGGTGTTGGCTGTGATCTCTCCTCTTTCATTCATGATTTTGTTGATTTGGGTCATTTCTCTTTTCTTTTTGATAAGTCTGACCAGGGGTTTGTCAATCATGTTAATTCTTTCAAAGAACCAGCTCCTAGTTTCATGGATCTGTTTTATTGTTCTTTTGGTTTCTATTTCATTGATTTCTGCTCTGATCTTTATTATTTCTCCTCTCCTGCTGGGTTTAGGCTTTATTTGCTGTCTTTTCTCTAGCTCCTTTAGGTGTAGGGTTAGGTTGTGTATTTGAGACCTTTCTTGTTTCTTGAGAAAGGCTTGTATTGCTATATACTTTCCTCTTAGGACCGCCTTTGCTGCATCCTAATGTTTTTGAACAGTTGTGTTTTCATTTTCATTGGTTTCCATGAATTTTTTTAATTCTTCTTTAATTTCCTGGTTGACCCATTCATTCTTTAGTAGGATGCTCTTTAGCCTCCATGGATTTGAGTTTTTTCCTTCTTTCCTCTTGTGATTGAGTTCTAGTTTCAAAGCATTGTGGTCTGAAAATATGGAGGGAATGATCCCAATCTTTTGGTACCAGTTGCGACCTGATTTGTGACCTAGGATTTGTCTATTCTGGAGAATGTTCCATGGGCACTAGAGAAGAATGTGTATTCCGTTGCCTTGGGATGGAATGTTCTGAATATGTCTGTGAAGTCCATTTGGTCCAGTGTGTCTTTTAATGTGTTTATTTCCTTGTTGATCTTTTGCTTAGATGATCTGTCCATTTCAGTGAGGGGGGCGTTAAAGGCCCCCACTATTATTGTATTGTTGTCAATGTGTTTCTTTGCCTTTGTTATTAATTGCCTTATATAATTGGCTGCTCCCAGTTTAGGGGCATAGATATTTACAATTGTTAGATCTTGTTGGATGGACCCTTTAAGTAGGATATAGTGTCCTTCCTCATCTCTTATTACAGTCTTTGGTTTACAATCTAATTTCTCTGATATAAGGATTGCCACCCCAGCTTTCTTTTGGTGTCCATTAACATGGTAAATGGTTTTCCACTCCCTCACCTCCAATCTGGGGGTGTCTTTGGGTCTAACATGAGTCTCCTGCAGACAGCATATTGATGGGTCTTGTTTTTTAATCCAATCTCATAGCCTGTATCTTTTGATTGGGGCATTTAGCCCATTTACATTCAGGGTAACTATTGAAAGATATGAATTTAGTGCCATTGTTTTGCCTGTAAGGTGACTGTTACTGTATATTTTCTTTGTTCCTTTCTGGTCTTTGCTGCTTGTAGGTTCTCTCTTTGCTTAGTGGACCCCTTTCAATATATCTTGGTGGGCTGGTTTCGTGTTTGCAAATTCCTTTAGTTTTTGTTTATCCTGGAAGCTTTTTATCTCTCCTTCAAATTTCAGTGACAGCCTAGCTGGATATAGTATTCTTGGCTGCATATTTTTCTCGTTTAGTGCTCTGAAGATATCTTGCCAGTCCTTTCTGGCCTGCCAGGTCTCTGTGGATAGGTCTGTTGCCAATCTAATGTTTCCACCATTATAGGTTACTATCTCTTCTCCCAAGCTGCTTTCAGGATTTTCTCTTTGTCTCTGAGCCTCGTAAGTTTTACTATTAGATATCGGGGTGTTGACCTATTTTTATTGATTTTGCAAGGGGTTCTCTGTGCTTCCTGGATTTTGATGCCTGTTTCTTTCCCCACATGAGTGAAGTTCTCTGCTATAATTTGCTCCACTATACCTTCTGCCTCTCTCTCTCTTTCTTCTTTTTCTGGGATCCCAATTATTCTAATGTTGTTTCGTCTTATCGTATCGCTTATCTCTCGAATTCTGCCCTCATGGTCCAGTAGTTGTTTATCTCTCTTTTTCTCAGCTTCTTTATTTTCCATCATTTGGTCTTCTATATCACTGATTCGTTCTTCTGCCTCATTTATCCTAGCAATTAGTGTCCCCGTATTGGATTGCACCTCATTAATAGCCTTTTTGATTTCAACTTGGTTAGATTTTAGTTCTTTTATTTCCCCAGGAAGGGTTTCTCTAATAACTTCAATGCTTTTTTCAAGCCCAGCTAGTATCTTTAAAATCATGATTCTGAACTCTAGTTCCGACATTGTACTAATGTCCGTATTGAGTAGGTCCCTGGCAGACGGTACTACCTCTTGTTCTTTTTGTTGAGGTGATTTTTCCATCTTGTCATTTTGTCCAGAGGAGAATAGATGAATGAGAGAACAAAATGCTAACAGGTTAACCACGTCCCCTGAAAATATACTCTAAACAAATCAGAAAAGATCTGAAACCAGAGGAAAAGAAAGGGAAAGAATGAAAAAAGGAAGAGAAAAAAAGAAAAAGAAAAGATAAAAACAAACAAAAACAGAACAAATTATAAAAAACAGAATATGATCATATTTGATCAGGCTAGTGCATAGATCAGTGCCACACACTAGATTTTGGGTGTATTTTGGTCTGTTAGAAGAAAATGCCTCTCAAAATTTTAAAGAAAGAAAGACTTATATATGTACAAAATAAGGGTTGATACAATGAAGGGATGGAATATGACTGTAAAGATGAAAATTATGAACGATTTTATAAATGGAATTGATAAGTTGTTTGAAAAAAAGAAGATTTAAAAAAAAGAGAAAAAAAAGGGAGAGAATGTGATCAGCAGGAGACTGGAACAAAGCCATACAGTAGTGATTTAGGGTATATTTTGGTTTTTTAGAAGAAACTATCTTAAAATTTTAAAGAGAGAACAACATATATATATATCCCAAATATAAGGGTAACTACTATGAAGCGATAGAATATGACTCTAAAAATGAAAAATAAAAAAAATTTTTTTTAAAAAGGGTTTGATAAGATGTTGGTTGAAAAAGGGAAAAAGAAAAATTCAAAAAAAAAAACCAGTTAAAAAAAATTAACTTTGAAAGACTAATGAATCATGGTAAAAAAGCCATGAATTCTTTGTGCAGTATTCCCCTAGCGCTGGAGTTCACCCGTTTTCCTTGATCGGTAAACTTGGTCTTGGCGGACTGTTCGTGCTGATATTCTGGGGGAGGGGCCTGTTTCCATGGTTCCCAAATGTCTTTGCTGGAGGCGGAATTGCCCCGCCCTTGCCGGTCTGGGCTAAGCAAGCTGCTTGAGTTTGCTCTCGGGAGCTTTTCTTCCCTGCAAGCTTTCCATACAGCTTTGGATGATGAGAGTGAAAATGGCGGCCTCCCAATCTCCGCCCTGGAGGACCTGAGAACTCGGGGCCCCACTCCTCAGTGTGCCCCCAGAGAAAAGCAGTAAATCACTCCTGTCTCTCCTGTCTCCGGCCGCACTCCGTACTCACTGGGCCTGTGACCGAGCGTTTCTATCTCTGGCACATGACTCAGTGTGGAGTCTCCAAACCCAGCAGATCCCTGTGGTGCCCTCCCGCGCTGCTCCTCCCGGGGGCGAAGGGGAGTCTCCCCGGGTCTGCCGCTTGTTGGGTCCCTGCTGGTGGAGCAGTGGCCCGACTGTGTCACCGATCACAGTTTATGGCAACCCCGAGCTGAGAGCCTGCGCCTCAGCTCCGTCTCTGCAGCCGGCTTCCCCGCTCCGATACCTGGGAGCTCTGCTGTACTCAGGCATCCGGGTCTTACTGTGACCCCGGAGGGTCCTGAGACCACACTGTCCCGTGAGGGTTCCACCCCCACCTTAGCCACTGGAGCGACGTCCCTCAGCGGAGCCGACTTCTATAAGTTCCGATTTTGTGCTCCGTGGCTCTATCACTTGCCAGAAGCGGCCGACAGAGGCCCCGTCTCCCGCTGTCTATCCTCCCGAATATCGCCTTGGATTCACTTCTCCGCACGTCCTACCTTCCAGTAAGTGGTCGCTTTTCTGTTCAGAGAGTTGTTGCTATTCTTTTCTTCGATCTCCTCTTGAGTTCGTAGGTATTCAGAGTAGTTTGTTCCCTATGCAGCTGAATTCCTGAGACCAGACGAAATCCAGGTCTCCTACTCCTCCGCCATCTTGCTCTGCCCCCTTAAAAAATTAATAAACATTTTAATAAAAAGTTTTAAAATTGGGGTAAGAAACATAACAAGCATTAGATTTACCGTCTTAGCTATTTTTAAGTGTGCGTTTCAGTAGTGGTAAGTATATTCAGCAAGACAGCTTCAGAACTTTTGGAGTTTTTTAGTGGCCTCATTAGGAAATCAAAACCAATATAAAAATATTACATTTTAGTTTAGAGGTATGTAGGGTAGACCTGTTATTGTCAGTTTATGCATCATCAGAAATCTGGATTTTTTTCAATAGGCTCTGCAGGAGTTGTTTTCTCTACAAAGGCAATTCTGGTATTCTTGTATTTGTCTCTCTTTATCATGAAATTAAGGCATGGTTTTTAAATCCAGCTTCTTTATTCAAGATATGAGTTTTGGTTAACTCCATTAAGAAGTTCACAGTAATAATTATAAATAAGTCCAATTCCTCCTGTACCACAGATGCATGAAATGCATATGATTAAATGACATGTCTGGTGCCCTATCTCGGGAAACTCATCAGCTCATGCCAATAGCAATGACAGAAGACACAAACTGGGCACTGAAATAATAATACTACTGGCAGCCTTCACAAATCAGGGTAAATGACTTTAGAGTTTTCACTTCAGACTTCTTCAACATGAACCAATAAAATAATTTAAAAATGATTTTAGAAAATGAGTGTATTCGGAGAGATGAATAAATCTTCAACACCAAATATTCAAGACTCCAGAGGCAGTTTGAACTGATTAGCATATTAAAGCTAAACTCAAGCCAAGCTATCAGGGATGTTGGTTGCCTAGGTTATACTGTTTCTCAGAGATGTAGGTCTGAAGATGAATGAACAAGCTCCCCCACGGGCACACTTTAGCTTTGGTGTCTTTCTGTGGCCCTTGTCTGAATTCTTCCCTTTCCTTCTTGCTAAATCACATTTCTCCATGTTAGTACTGCTGGTCACATTCTTATTCTGAACTGTCTACCAACGTACCAGAGTCAGATGGTCTGGGTGACTGGGCAAAATTATTGGACTTTCTTAGATCAGTCTTCTTTTCTATAAATTGGAGAAATAATGCTTGCTTCATAGGTTTGTTTTTAGGATTAAAGTGAGTAATGATTACACTGTACTCTGCTCTAGCTAAGAGAAAATTCTACATTTTGACAACCTTGGCAACTTTTATGCCTGGGAGGTGGGAGTTGGTGGGCAGAGCTATGTTATATGTTAACTAAATTGAATTTAAATTAAAAATTTTAAAAATTGCCAATAAGTTTTTTGATTCTGTTTGAGGGGTAAACAAATTGCTCTTTCATTTAGACAAAATCTCTTTATTTATATTTTGGTTATACAAATGGAAAAGCCAATATCCTATTCTGGAATGGAGACCTTTGGCATTGTGGGAGGAGCTAAACTGCTCTACGTAATAACATAGTTTAAAATTTAGTCCGTTTTGTAACATTGCTCTTTTCTGTCCTATATTTTAACTGGCATATTATATTTATTGTGGCTGTAGGAGAAATAATCTCACCCCGCCTCTCCAACCCAAGAAAATCCTACACACTTCTTAGATGCCTAGGTCTGTAAAGAGAGCATTGAAAGACACGCCCACTGTGAGTTGATGGGTTTAGTTCCTCAACCCTAGAGGGAGCCTGGGAGATGAGGGGATGGGAACTTACCATGGAGCTCTTTGTAGTGGGGTAGTCCAAGACACCAAGGTATTCTAGTCATATTTGGTCACAGTATAATGCAAATGTTAAGTTTTACTTTGTACTCTGTTATCCACAAGCTTTCCAGCTGTTAACATTGTACTAAATGCCAAAGGTTCTAACTAGCTGTGCTTTGGGGAGGGGCTTGTGTCTGTGTTTCTATACAGAGAATTGGAAAGAGCCTGAGAGATAATTTCCTCAGGGACATGGTTGCTGAGGTGAAATTGACAATTAATACATATTTATAGAATATACATTCTTTAGGGATTTCCAGAGATATTGGAATTCTTGAAGTCAAACAAGATGCACATTTGAATTGTTTTTGGGTATTAAAGTGGAATGTCAGGGTAAACAGTATATGCCTTAGAGTAATTTGTACTTTAAAAAGCTTTGAACGATGGAAGGAATGGTCTACAGCAAAAGAATGGATCAAAAATGGTGAAATAACACTTGTTGGTGATATTTTAGGAACATTCCATGCCTAGTGTGCCCCTTCCCCCCATTAAACTTTTACCACATAGGCCACTGATACTTATAAATTGGTTCCTCTTTTGTTCCAAAAATAAAGTAGACCTCAGAGCCTCCCACCCCTTCCACCACTTTGAAGTCATTAAAGAGCTGCATCTGTATTTCTTGGCTCTCTTCCTGAATCTAGTCAATGAAAGGAATAAAACATCTACTTGGCCACCATCTTGTGCTACTAGATAGAAAATTCACTTAGAGTAAGATTCTATCTGTATCCCTTATCTCCGTCTTTCTGTCATCTCCTAACCTTACCAATGCTGGTTCTGGGGCTCTCATAAAATGTTGTTGAGTCAATGATGTGGGAGACAGAGAATGAGAATGATGCTGGTGATACTGAGATGCTATCAATAGGACTCACAGGTCTCTGAGAATCTCTTTGTGAGGGACTGTGCAACCTTGGGCATGCCAAGATTTCAGTTACAGAAACAGGAGACAAGTTGGGAACTCAAGAGTGATGTCCCTAACCTTTTCACTTGGTATCTCCCACCATTGGTATGTAGAGTTGAGGGGTATTTCAGACTATTAGGCTCTGAATGCTCACAGATGGCCAGGAGAATGGGATCTGAAGAATATGAAATGGACTGATTGTTGGGATGTCCATAGTTTAGAATTGAGTTCCAGTGTCCTCTTATACTGTATGACATTTAAGAGTCTATGTTTGGATTATTGTAGAAAAGTTAATTTGCGTTTTGGTCTGGGTGAATTCTGTTTCTTTCTGGAACTTCCCCCCCCTCTATATTAATGCTTGGCATAATGGGTTTTTATCTAAAGTGATTTGTAGAATTATAAATGTTTGCTGGAATCAAAAAAATTTTGATGCGTTTTAAGATGATTTAAGTGCCTGGTAGTCCTGGTTATCTAGTATCAGCCGAAGATTATTGTCACTGGCCAAACTTGTTTTCTATTTATAAAGTGATACGAAGTTCTTCTATTGTTAGAAAGAGAATTAGTAGTATGCTCCTTTAGGGAATCTATGCCTTTTAACTCATAAGAGCCTATGACCCCTAAAAGTTATTACAGGAGAAATAGAGGTGCCCTGGAACAGAAGTGGTGGCCAGTGTACTTCAAATAAATCTTTTGTACCTTTTGTAACTGCCAGACCAATTAGGTAGCACTCTTTATTGAAACTGTAAAAAAGGTAGGACTTGAAGTTTGCCCTCTAAAACTTTTATGCAGGGACTGATTTGACAATTTAGACATATTGAGGCATTTTAATTTCAACATCTGGGAAGGGAGAGTTATCCCTTAAAACATTATTATTTGCTAAGGCTTTGAGGCACTAGGACAGATAGCCTGCTCTGTAAAATTCAGAAGAATTCCAATTTTGGCTAGATTTTGGGTTGTTTGGCTGTTTACAATGTTTCCATGGTGAATTTGCATCACATTTCACACTTAATCTTAAAAACCAGTGTTTTCTGCCACATCTTCCACCCACTATTTTTTTTCTTGCAAAAACTGTTTGGGTGATACATAATAGTCAAATATATTCATATATATTCTGGCAGTTATGCTTACCAACAGATATAATTGCCTAGCAATATGGCTTGCTATTTCTTTTTTTTTTTTTAAGATTTTATTTATTTATTTGACACAGAGAGAGACAGACAGTGAGAGAGAGAGAACACAAGCAGGGGGAGCAGCAGGCAGAGGGAGAGGGAGAAGCAGGCTTCCTGCTGAGCAAGGAGCCCAAAGTTGGGCTTGAGCTGAAGGCAGACACTTAACAGGCTGAGCCACGCAGGTGGCCCTGGTTTGCTATTTCTGAGATAAAATCTTACTAATTAAATATTGTTTTTAAAAACATAAAAATTTAAACACAAATTTTCCCACTATTACCTTCCTTATTTTAATAATTATAAATGAGTTTCCCTAATCTAATGCATGAGACTCATCATGATATTTATGCTAGTAAATAGTGGAAAAATATAAGACATATTCTTTAACACTAAATTATAGTAACAATAGCAAACATTTAATTAGTGTTTACTATGAGCTAAGCACTTTACAAACATTATTTGATTTAATCCTCACAATAACACTCAGAGGTAGGTAAAGCCCTCTTTCCAGATTTATAGATGAGGAGATGGAAGCCTAGTGGGGTAAGTAAATTTCCCAGACTCACACAACCAATAAGTGATGGAACTGGTATCTGAATAAGTTTGTACTCAAAGCCACTTTTTTTTTTTAAAGATTTATTTATTAATTTGAGAGAGAGGGAGAGAGAGAGATCAAGCAAACAAGAGAGAGAGTGTGAGCATGAGCAGTAGGGGCAGAGGGAGAGGGAGAGAGAAACTCAAGCAGACTCTGAGCTGAGTGCACAGCATGCCCCGGGGCTTGATCTCAAGACCCCGAGATCAGGACCTGAGCCAAAACCAAGAGTTGGATACTTAACCGACTGCACCATCCAGGTGCCCCCCAAAGCTAGCACTCTTAAGCTCTATGTATTTTGTTACTTAGTAATTCTCTTAGATTCTTAGACAGCATTTCTTTGGTTTTTAAATTGTTGGGAAGCTGTATATTATGATATAAACCAGTTGTGGTTGAGAATGGGCTTTTGCAATCAAATTTTCTTACAGAGTATTCTTGATATGAGTATCACTGAGAGTGGATACTTTTGTTCATTGCTCTTTTTGCTGATCTGCTCTGATTGGTGTTACATGTGGATTCACCCTGGCAGGCCATAGCTGCTTGAGCAACAAGGACCTTCCCCACCCGTCTCCTTGGCTCCTGTGCCCTCTATTGCAGTGACCTGTTTTGCTTGCAGGCAGATATGGTACTCTAAAAGTGTCCCTCTTGGTATTCCTTGAGATATAATCCTTTTTATCCAAGATGCAGTTCCTCTTCTATTTCCTCTTTCACTTGAGCATTTTCCTTTATTGCACTGTAGTAAAACCCAACAACTGCAGTTAAGGGCACTAACCAAACAATTCATGGCAATTTTCTTAAATTTAACCCAGTGTAAACAAGGTCAGCTAGGCCCAGAAGACCAGCAGGCCTCACCAAGAGGGAAATTTTGCATAGAACTGTCTTCTGACATTTCTGCTTCTGGTGCAGAATGACGTAGAAGAGCACTTGTCTAGGACTTAGGAGATGCAATTTTTAGTACCAGATCTGTCAATAAATTCTCATGGGACTACAGACAAATGATTTAATCACTCTGGGCACCAGTTTCCTCATTTGTAAGACAGAGACAACGATTGCCTAATTTTACTTATGATGAAGATTAAGTATGGTAAAGCATTTTGAAAAATGTAAAGTACCACACACAAAAAAATTAGAAATGTGTTTCCATGCAGCACATTGATAACAAGCATAGTCATGCAAGCTTGTAGAAAATGGAATCAATGTCTTGGAGGTGGGCATTTGTGCATCCTTTCTTTGCAAAAGACTCTGATGACTACAAGAAATTAGACGGAGGACGGGTTCCAGGGAAATTTGGCCTTTTCTCTCTGATCTGTAGCATGATATTTCATTTATAGGTTTCAGCTCAGTTGTCTGCAGGCCTTACAGCAAAGGCACTGCTAACAGGATAAAAGGAAAAGATACCTGCCATACTTCCAAGTGGAAAGTGTGAGGCTTAAGTTAACTAATTGTAAGGGTAAGAAGGAAATCCCAAAGAGCAATACTTCTAAGTGTTTTATTGGGTACCTCTGGTTTGGAATCAGTTATTTGTGGCAAGCAGAATTTTAGGATGCCTCCCACCTCATGATTTCCTGCCCTAATGTCTGGAACTGTGAATATAATAAGCTATTATGCCCTCGATTATGTATGTACTTAAGGTTGCTGATCTGCTGATTTTGAGTTAATCCAGAGGGAGTTTATCTGGGTAGGCCTTAATCTAATCACAGGAGCCCTTTACTAGCAGAGACTTTTCTCTGATTGGTAGCAGAAGTCAGTGGGATTCCAAGTCTGAGGTGGATTCAACATTCCTTGCTACTTTAGAAGATGGAGAGAGCTACTTGGCAAGGATGTGGGTGGTCTCTAGGGACTGAAAGTGGCCTTCCCCTCACCTCCTCCTCCCCATATCCAGCAAGAAATATTTCAGTTTTACAACTACAAGGAACTGAATTCTGCCAGCAACTTGAATGCACTTAGAAGTGAATTTTTCCCCAGAGGTGCCTGGCCAGCAATTTGATTTTGGCCTTGTGAGACCCTAAGCAGAGGATATAGTCCAGCCTGCCTAGAGACTGACTTATAGAACTATGAGCGAATAAGCAGATGCCATAATTTGTTATGCAACAATAGAAAAAATACACTATGGCTTTTATATATGTTTCTACATTCCAATTTTTTCTATTTTGATTCCTTTGGCTCTGCCACTGAAAACTGTCTTCTGTCTTCCTTACAGCTGTAGTTAGGATTTCTTTTTTTATTGACATGATCTGTCCTGAACACATCTGACTTGAATATGGATAAGAAATACTCATGCATTCTTTGATTCAACAAATAATCATTAGGTGTCTATTATGTTCATGGGCTATTTTTGATATTAGGGATAGAATAATAAAACCTATATTGTTTTTATTCTCATAGAGCTTGCATTCTGGTAGAAAAAAACAGGTAATAAATAAATTTAAACTATAACATCAGATATTGTGAAGTGTAAGAAAGTATGCTTGGAGAGGTAGCTATTATAAGGAATTTAGATTTTCCTGGGAAGTTATTGGAGGGTGTTGGGAGGAGAGTGACCAGATCAGATTTTTATTGTAAAAGGATCATTTTGGCTGCTCTTTGGATAATAGACCAAATCAGGAGGTGGGGAGGGTGGAGGAGACAAGGGTAAGTAAGGTAGAAGTTAAAAGGTTGAAAGGCACAGGTCCAGAGACATGATAGTGGCTAGCACCAGCTGGGGATGGTAGAGATGACGGGAAGTGATTAAATTTGGAATATCCCTGAGGGCATAAGAGGGTTAAGCAGAAAACAAGTCTTCATTTCTTGAGTGCCAGTGATTGAGAAGTGGTTCTTAAGTGATCTTCTCAACTCCTTCATTCCTCATTGATGAAGTACTAACTGCTGCATTCTGGCCAGCGTTCAGGAGATTCCAATTTTGACTTGGCATTTCACATATGTGATCTCATTTACTCCTTAAAATAGCCATATGAAGTAGGTATCTTTAACTTCACCAAAAATTATTATATATTATGGACTTTCAGAGTTGTTTGAGAACAGAGAACTCTATGTGTGTGTGTGTGTGTGTGTGTGTGTGTGTGTGTGTATGCACACTAGCAGCTTGATAATGACTCTTGTCCAGAAGTTCTATTCTATTTGAAAACCATACCATATGCTTTTTCTTTCAAAGTTTTTGATAATTTGTTTTGTTTTGGCATATGGTTCTTGATCCTGATGTCAGAGACCAGGACAGAGTCAAGGGTGGATAAATGTAGTTGAGTCCAGGGATTCTGGAATGGAATTTTTACTTTTGGAATTTCCTTCTGTATTTAAAACATTAAATTATGGCCCAGAGAAGAGATGGTCTCCAGCTCTGGTCCCAGTTTCCCTAAGCATCAGTGTCTTTTCATTGTGCCACCAGAAATGAAGAGCATCCTGAGAGATTATTCTAAATGAGGGAGTCAGAGCACAGTTTCTGTAGGATCATTAGTTGAAAGCGAAATGCCATTTTAGGTTTCCGTTTCTGACATTTGGTTTTCAAAGATCTGTAAGATATGCAAGCAAAAGTGTGCCTGAGTGTCTAAAATGATCTGTTATCACTTCTATACAATTCTTTATAAAATCTAATTGTTTAATAAAGAAAACTAAACTGAAAATATAGTGCTGATCCCTTGGTATGCTCTTAGGATATGAAGAGGGTAATTTCTGTTTTTTGAACAATTATTCTGAGCATCCACTACTCATAGCCACTGTGCCAGAAACTGAAGCTACAAAAATAAGTCAGAGAGACCCAGTCCCAACTCTCACGGAGCTCTGAGTCTGTTAGAATAAGCCATCATTAATCAAGTGCCCATGCAAAAGTATACAGTTGCAGACTGGGAGATACTGTGTAGGAAAAAACAATACAAATGCTACTTTCATACTGAAAATGAATAAGATCTTGCTATATGTATGTTTATGTCCTGAGAAAATTTGGAGAAAGAAAGAAATGAATTTTCAAAAATCTGAATACAATAAACTTCTGGCTAGAGGCTATTAATTTGGAAGTTTCATTTTAAATCAAATAAAAAATTGTTATTTCTTCATTAACAAAGCACAACCTTAGCATTTGACCTTTTTCTTTGTGTTGCTGCCATCTCACTGAGCTAGTGTGGTGCATGGCATTTCTTTATATAACTCTGGCATTTCTATGTCTTCATTCATTCATTCATCCATTATTCTTTCAAGAAAGATTCTATTATCTTTTCTTAATTGCTAGCCTTTGGGTAAGTCTCAAAATTATATGATGAAAATAAAAATGACAGTTGTCATTAATTACATTCCTATTCTGTGCCAAATATATACAGATATATTTAAAATCTCATTTAATTCTTTTAGTAAACTTGATATGCAGTTATCAGCCTTATTTAGTATGAAGAAACAAGGCCCAGAGAAGTTAGTAAATTACTCAAGGCCATGTACATGGTAGTTATCTAGAATTCAAATTAGGCTGATCTGATTCTAACATCTGCATCTTTTCATTAGGCTGTTTTAGCAAGGATAATACTGTGTGAACAACAGTTATATTATAAGGTGGTATGCGATGAGTGCCATGCTCCCACATTAAGATTATAAATGGGGGTTAAAGTCTCCTTTTGCCAGTTCTCTGAATCTTCCACATTCTTTGCAGACCTCTTTACCCAGTACCATCTTTTCTTTCTCCTTTATATAAAACCTGGAGAGTGATTATAAATCAAGTATAAAAAGACACTGCTGTCTCTTGAAGTGTTCTCTGCATACAAGTTTTATCATAAGTGTAAGAGACAGGTTTGCAGCATAAAGTACTTTTTTTTTTACACCTTGTATTCCAATTTTCTTAAGAGACACTTTAATTGTGATTCAAGGCTGATTCAGTGTATCAAATAGGTATGCAATGTCATTTTCTTGTTTTTAGCAGTAATGACATATTTGATGACACTGCTCTCAATTTCACTGTTGATTTAGGAGGCTCATGAAGACCCATCTGGCAGCATCTTGTCAGCCAGTGCCAGCTGGTGAGGCAAATGGTGATGGGGGCTCCTACTGTGTCTTCCCAACCTGGCATCAAATTTGGATCACTTTTTGGTGTATACCATACAAATGTGCACTCACAAGTAGTCTGCAATTATAGACACATTAATCCAATCACTATGACTAGAGTGGAGGAAAAGAATAGTGAACTATATTAATATACTGCTATTTTGCAGAACTGTTAAAAACCTCTTACACTCAACAAATATTTAAACTGAAGTTGACAAAGATAAAGCCATTATTAACATGGTCCCGCCTTCTTGTAATTGTACCTGGATTTCTTCTCTTTCCCTGGAGGTCTGGTTTCCTGAATAATGCATATGTGTTCCAGGCCATAAAATGAGCATCGATTGTTTTTGTAATTCTGATTAAAACAATCGGAATCTGTCATTCACTTTTGATCTTCAGCAAGTCACTTACACTCTAAGACCATCAGTTCCCTCTTTGGAAAAACAAGGGAAAATATGATCTGCCCTACCTACTTTTCAGTTTTAAAAAGAGTTAGTATATGCAAAGAGTGCTTTGTGACTAGTAACCCCCATACAAGTATTAGTAATCTTTCTGCTGCTTATTCCCAGGAAATATGGAAACTGACCACATAAGTAGATGAGTAACATTTTAATTGTAGAAATCATTTGAATGGAAGTTAATCCTACAAAACTTGATCCTGGCAAGTGCTTTAGGATTCGGGTATGCCACTTTGCTCATGGCAATTGAGAATCATACCTGGCTTATTCACTTTATTAGAAAATCAAAGAAAATATGAGATAAATGCTATTTTGTCCTTTTTTCAGTATTTTCTTGATTGACAAGAAATGATATGGGGAAAAAATGTTTATCAGGATTGACCACCTCTCACCTATAAACTTTGCTGCCAAATCAATTGTACTAACTTAGGTTTCGGAAGAATGTTAATTTTTTTTGAATGTATAACATTTTAATAGGATATTGTATTAATTTAGAAAGAA
Organism: Callorhinus ursinus; assembly: GCF_003265705.2. NCBI lineage: Eukaryota > Metazoa > Chordata > Mammalia > Carnivora > Otariidae > Callorhinus > Callorhinus ursinus. The sequence continues at coordinate 50,703,405 of NW_027397073.1, forward strand.
GCTATATATTTAAGTAATATTTTAATAGTCTTTTGTGCCAAACTCTCTAAATTTACAAACACCACCAATATATATATCACATTTTCTCATTCAGACCAAAAAAGTGTTTCATTTTTTAAAATCTATTAACTAGTTAACTACTGAAAAAATAGTGGTTGATTTTTAAAAATTTTTAAAATATTTTCTCAACAATACTACTTTTATCTGTTTTTTTAAATTTAATTAATTAACATATATTATTAGTTTAAAGGTAGAGTTCAGGAATTGATCAGTCTTATATAATACTCAGTGCTCATTAATGTCCATCACCCAGTTACCCCATCCCCCTACCCCCCATCCAACAACCCTCAGTTTATTTCCTATGATTAAGAATCTCTTATTTTTTTTGTCTCCCTCTCTGATTTCATCTTTTTATTTTTCCTTCCCTTCCCCTATGATCCTGTTTTGTTTGTAAAGTCCATATGTGAGTGAGATCATATAATAATTGTCTTTCTCTGATTGACTTATTTCGCTTAGCATAATACCTTCTAGTTCCATCCACGTGGTTGCAAATGGCAAGATTTCATTTTTTTGAGGGCTGAGTAGTATTCCATTGTATATATAAACTACATCTTCTTTATCCATTCATCTGTCAATGGACCTCTGTGCTCTTTCCATTGTTTGGCTATTGTGGACCTTGCCTATAAACACTGGGGTGCAGGTGCCCCTTCAGATCACTACAGTTGTATCTTTGGGGTAAATCCCTAGTAGTGCAATTGCTGGGTCGTAGGGTAGCTCTATTTTCAACTTTTTGAGGAACCTCCACACTGTTTTCCAAAGTGGCTGCATCAGCTCACATTCCCACCGACAGTGTAAGAGGGTCCCCTTTCTCTGCATCCTTGTCAACATCTGTCATTTTCTGTATTGTTAATTTTAGCCATTCTGACCCATGTGAGGTGGTATCTCATGATTTTGATTTGTATTTCCCTGAAGCCGAGTGATGTTGAACATTTTTCCATTTGTCTGTTGGCCATTTGTATGTCTTCTTTGGAGAAATGTCTGTTCTTGTCTTCTGCCCATTTCTTGATTGGGTTGTTTGTTCTTTGGGTGTTGGGTTCTTTATACATATTGGATATTTGCCTTTTATCTCATAAGACATTTGCAAATATATTCTCCCATTTTGTTGGTTGTCTTTTGGTTTTGTCAACTATTTCCTTTGCTGTACAAAAGCTTTTTATCTTGATGAAATACCAATAGTTCATTTTTGCTTTTGTTTCCTTCGCCTTTGGAGGCATGTCCACCAAGAAGTTGCCATGGCCGAAGACATAGAGGTTCTTGCCTTGTTTTCTCCTCTACAATTTTGATGGATTCCTGTCCCACATTTATGTCTTTCATCCATTTTGAGTCTATTTTTGTGTATGGTGTAAGAGAATGGTCCAGTTTCATTCTTCTGCATGTGGCTGTCCAATTTTCCCAACACCATTTGTTGAAGACACTGTCTTTTTTCCATTGGATATTCTTTCCTGCTTTGTAGAGGATTAGTTGACCATAGAGTTTAGGGTCCAATTCTGGGTTTTCTATTCTGTTCCATTGATCTATGTGTCTATTTTTGTGCCAGTGCCATACTGTCTTTATGATTACAGCTTTGTAATAAACCTTGAAATCCGGAATTGTGATGCCTCCAGCTTCAGTTTTCTTTGTCAAAATTCTTTTGGCTATTTGGGGTCTTCTCTGGTTCCATACAATTTTAGGATTGTTTGTTCCAGCTCTGTGAAAAAAGCTGGTGGTATAATGATAGGAGTTGCATTGAATGTATAGATTGCTCTAGGTAGCATAGACATTTTAACAATATTTATTATTCTAATCCATGAGCATGGAACATTTTTCCATTTCTTTGTGTCTTCCTCCATTTCTTTCATAAGTGTTCTGTAGTTTTTAGAGTATAGATCCTTTACCTCTTTGGTTAGGTTTATTCCTAGGTATCTTTCAGTTTTTGGTGCTGTTGTAAATGTGATTGACTCACTAATTTCCGTTTCTTCTGTCTCATTGTTAGTGTGTAGAAATGCAACTGATTTCTGTGCCTTGATTTTGTACTTTGCCAGCTTGCTGAATTCCTGTATGAGTTTTAGCAATTTTTTGGTGGAGTCTTTCAGGTTTTCCACGTAGAGTATCATGTTATCTGTGAAGTGTGAGAGACTGACTTTTTCTTTGCTGATTTAGATGCCTTTTATTTCTTTTTGTTGCCTTATTGCTGAGGCTAGCGCTTCTAGTTCTATGTTGAATAACAGTGCTGGTAGTATACATCCCTGTCATGTTCCTGACCTTAGGGAAAAGCTCTCCGTTTATCCCCATTAGGAATGATATTCGCTGTGGGCTTTTCGTATATGGCTTTTATGCTCTTGAGGTGTGTTCCCTCTTTCCCTACACTGTGAAGAGTTTTAATCAAGAAACGATGCTGTACTTTGTCAAATACTTTTTCTGCATCTATTGAGAGGATCATATGGTTCTTGTCCTTTCTTTTATTACATGTAGTGTATCACATTGGTTGATTTGCAGGTGTTGAACCACCCTTGCAGCCCAAGAATAAATCCCACCTGCTCATGATGAATAATCCTTTTAAGGTACTGATGGTTCCTATTGGCTAGTATCTTGGTGAGAATTTTTACATCCATGTTCATCGGGGATTTTGGTCTGTAATCGTCCTTTTTGGTGGGGACTTGGTCTGGTTTTGGAATAAAGGTAATGCTGCCCTCATAGAAAGAGTTTGGAAGTTTTCCTTCCATTTCTATTTTTTGAAACAGCTTCAGAAGAATAGGTTTAATTGTTCTTTAAATGTTTGGTAGAATTCCCCTGGGAAGCCATCTGGCCCTGGGCTTTTGTTTGTTGGGAGATTTTTGATTACTGCTTTAATTTCCTTGCTGGTTATGGGTCTGTTCAGGTTTTCTATGTCTTCCTGGTTCAGTTTTGGTAGCTTATACATCTCTAGGAATGCATCCATTTCTTCCAAATTGCTTAATTTGTTGGCATATAGTTGCTCATAATATATTCATATAATTTTTTATTTCTTCAGTGTTGGTTGTGATCTCCTCTCTTTCATTGATGATTTTATTTATTTGAGTCCTTTCTCTTTTCTTTTTGATAAGTCAGCCAAGGGGTTTACCTATCTTATTAATTCTTTCAAAGAAATAGTTCCTATTTTCATTGATCTGTTGTACTGTTCTTTTGGTTTCTATTTCATTGATTTTCACTATAATCTTTTTTTTATTATGTTATGTTAATCACCGTACATTACATCATTAATTTTTGATGTAGTGTTCCATGATTATTTGTTTGCTTATAACACCCAGTGCTCCACCCAGAATGTGCCCTCTTTAATACCCATCACCAGGCTAACCCATCCTCCCAAACCCTCCCCTCTAGAATCTTCAGTTTGTTTTCCAGAGTCCATTGTCTCTAATGGTTCGTCTCCCGCTCTGATTTCCCCCCTTCATTCTTCCCCTCCTGCTATCTTCTTCTTCTTCTTCTTCTTTTTTTTTTTTTACATATAATGTATTATTTATTTCAGAGGTACAGATCTGTGATTCAACAGTCTTCCATAATTCACAGTGCTCACCGGAGCACATACCCTCCCCAATGTCTATCACCCAGCCACCCCATCCCTCCCACCTCCCACCACCCCAACAAACCTCAGTTTGTTTCCTGAGATTAAGAATTCCTCATATCAGTGAGGTCATATGATACATGTCTTTCTCTGACTGACTAATTTCTCTCAACATAATACCCTCCAGTTCCATCCACGTCATTGCAAAAGGCAAGATCTCATTCTTTTGGATGGCTGCATAATATTCCATTGTGTGTGTGTGTGTGTGTGTGTGTGTGTGTGTGTGTGTGTGTGTGTGTATACCACTTCTTCTTTATCCATTCGTCTGTCGATGGATATCTTGGCTCTTTCCACAGTTTGACTGTTGTGGACATTACTGCTATAAACTTTGGGGTGCATGTACACCTTCGGATCCCTACATTTGTATCTTTGGGGTAAATACCCAGTAGTGCAATTGCTGGGTCATATGGTAGCTATATTTTCACCTTTTTGAGGAACCTCCATACTGTTTTCCAGAGGGGTTGCACCAGCTTGCATTCCCACCGACAGTGTAGGAGGGATCCCCTTTCTCCACGTCCCCACCAACATCTGTTGTTTCCTGACTTGTTAATTATAGCCGTTCTGACTGGTGTGAGGTGATATCTCATTGACATTTTGGTTTGGATTTCCCTGATGCCAAGGGATGTTGAGCACTTTTTCATGTGTCTGTTGGCCATTTGGATGTCTTCTTTGCAGAAATGTTTGTTCATGTTTTCTGCCCATTTCTTGATTGGATTATTTGTTCTTTGGGTGTTGAGTTTGATAAGTTCTTTATAGATTTTGGATACTAGCCCTTTATCTGATATGTCATTTGAAAATATCTTCTCCCATTCTGTCGGTTGTCTTTTGGTTTTGTGGACTGTTTCTTTTGCTGTGCAAAAGCTTTTTATCTTGATGAAATCCCAATAGTTCATTTTTGCCCTCGCTTCCCTTGCCTTCGGTGATGTCTCTGGGAAGAAGTTGCTGTGGCTGAGGTCGAAGAGGTTTCTGCCTGTGTTCTCCTTTAGGATTTTGATGGACTCCTGTCTCACATTGAGGTCTTTCAACCATTGGAAGTCTATTTTTGTGTGTGGTATAAGGAAATGGTCCAGTTTCATTCTTCTGCACGTGGCTGTCCAATCTTCCCAGCACCATTTGTTGAAGAGACTGTCTTTTTTCCGTTGGACATTCTTTCCTGCTTTGTCAAAGATTAGTTGACCATAGAATTGAGGGTCCATTTCTGAGCTCTCTATTCTGTTCCATTGATCTATGTGTCTGTTTTTGTGCCAATACCATACTATCTTGATGATGACAGCTTTGTAATAACTTGAAGTCTGGAATTTGTGATGCCAAGGGCTTTGCTTTTCTTTTGCAACATTCCTCTGGCTATTCGGGGTCTTTTCTGGTTCCATACAAATTGTAGGATTATTTGTTCCATTTCTTTGAAAAAAGTGGATGGTATTTTGATGGGGATTGCCTTGAATGTGTAGATTGCTGTTGGTACCACTGACATCTTCACAATATTTTTTCTTCCAATCCATGAGCATGGAACGTTTTTCCATTTCTTTGTGTATTCCTCAGTTTCTTTCATGAGTATATTATAGTTTTCTGAGTACAGATTCTTTGCCTCTTTGGTTAGATTTATTCCTAGGTATCTTATGGTTTTGGGTGCAATTGTACATGGGATAGACTCCTTAATTTCTCTTCCTTCTGTCTTGTTATTGATGTAGGAATGCCACTGATTTCTGTGCATTGATTTTATATCCTGCCACTTTACTGAATTCCTATATGAGTTCTAGCAGTTTTGGGGTGGAGTCTTTTGGGTTTTCCACATAAAGTATCATATCATCTGCAAGGAGTGAGAATTTGACTTCTTCTTTGCCGATTTGGATGCCTTTGATTTCTTTTTGTTGTCTGATTGCTGTGGCTAGGACTTCTAATACTATGTTGAATAGTAGTGGTGATAGGGGACATCCCTGCTATGTTCCCGAACTTATAGGGAAAGCACTCAGCTTTTCCCCGTTGAGAACGATATTCGCTGTGTTTTTCATAGATGGCTTTTATGCTATTGAGGTATGTACACTCTATCCCTATACTCTGAATAGTTGATCAAGAAAAGATGCTGTACTTTGTCAAATGCTTTTTCTGCATCTATTGAGAGGACCATATGGTTCTTGTTCTTTCTTTTATTAATGTATTATATCACATTGATTGATTTGCAGATTTGAACCAACCTTGCTGCCCAGGGATAAATCCCACTTGGTCGTGGTGAATAATCCTTTTAATGTACTGTTGTATGCTATTGGCTAGTATTTGGTGAGAATTTTCCATCCATGTTCATCAAGGATATTGGTCTGTAATTCTTTTTGGTGGGATCTTTGTCTGGCTTGGGGATCAAGGTAATAGTGGCCTCATAAAACGAGTTTGGAAGTTTTCCTTCCATTTCTGTTTTTTGGAACAGTTTCAGAAGAACAGGTATTAATTCTTCTTTAAGTGTTTGGTAGAAATCCTCTGGGAAGCCATCTGGCCCTGGGCTTTTGTTTTTGGGAGATTTTTGATGACTGCTTCAATTTCCTTAGTGGTTATAGGTATGTTCAGGTTTTCTATTTCTTCTTGGTTCAGTTTTGGTAATTGATACATCTCTAGGAATGCATCCATTTCTTCCAGGTTATCTAATTTGCTGGCATATAGTTGCTTATAACATGTTCTTATAATTGTTTGTATTTCTTTGGTGTTGGTTGTGATCTCTCCTCTTTCATTCATGATTTTGTTGATTTGAGTCCTTTCTTTTTTCTGTTTGATAAGTTTGGCCATGGGTTTATCAATCTTGTTAATTCTTTCAAAGAACCAGCTCCTAGTTTCATTGGTCTGTTCTACTGTTCTTTTGGTTTATAGTTCATTGATTTCTGCTCTGATCTTTATTATTTCTCTTCTCCTGCTGTGTTTAGGCTTTATTTGCTGTTCTTTCTGCAGCCCCTTTAGGTGTAGGGTTAGTTTGTGTATTTGAGACCTTTCTTGTTTCTTGAGAAAGGCTTGTATTGCTGTATACTTTCCTGTTAGGACTGCCTTTGCTGTGTCCCAAAGATTTTGAACTGTTGTGGTTTCATTTTCATTTGTTTCCATGAATTTTTTAAAATAATTCTTTAATTTCCTGGTTGACCCATTCATTCTTTAGTTATATGCTTTTTAACCTCCATGGATTTGAGTTCTTTCCAACTTTCCTCTTGTGATTGGGTTCTAGTTTCAAAGCACTGTGGTCTTAAAATATTCAGGGGATGATCCCAATCTTTTGGTATTGATTTGTGACCTAGGATGTGATCTATTCTGGAGAATGGTCCATGGGCACTAGAGAGAATGTGTATTCTGTTGCTTTGGGATGGAATGTTCTGAATATATCTGTGAAGTCCCTTTGTTCCAGTGTGTTGCTTAAAGTGTTTATTTGCCTGTTGATCTTCCGCTTAGATGATCTGTCCATTTCAGTGCGGGGCGTGTTAAAGTCCTCCACTATTATTATATTGTTGTCGATGTGTTTCTTTACTTTTGTAATTAATTGGTTTATGTAATTGGCTGCTCCCTTATTAGGGGCATAGATTTTTACAATTGTTAGATCTTCTTTTTGGATAGGTCATTTAAGTAAGAGACAGTGTCCTTCCTCATCTCTTAATACAGTCTTTGGTTTACAATCTAATTTGTCTGATATAAGGATTGCCACCCCAGCGTTCTTTTGGTGTCCATTAGCATGGTAAATAATTTTCCACCCCCTCACTTCCAATCTGGGGGTGTCTTTGGGTCTAAAATGAGTCTCTTGCTGACAGCATATCATTGGGTCTTGTTTATTTTTCCACTCTGATAGCCTGTGCCTTTTGATTGGGGCATTTAGCCCATTTACATTCAGCGTAACTATTGAATGTTATGAATTAAGTGCCATTGTATTGCCTCTCAGGTGACTGTTACTGTATATTGTCTGTGTTCCTTTCTGGTCTATGCTGCTTTTAGGCTCTCTTTGCTTAGAGAACCCCTTTCAATATTTCTTGTAGGGCTGGTATCGTGTTTGCATATTCCTTTAGTTTTTGTTTGTCCTGGAAGCTTTTTATCTCTCCCTCTATTTTCAATGACAGCGTATTTGGATATAGTATTCTTGGCTGCATATTTTTCTCGTTTAGTGCTCTGAAGATATCATGCCAGTCCTTTCTGGCCTGCCAGGTCTCGGTGGATAGGTTTGTTGCCAGTCTAGTGTTTCTACCATTGTAGGTTACATATCTCTTCTCCCAAGCTGCTTTCAGGATTTTCCCTTTGTCTCTGAGACTCGTAAGTTTTACTGTTAGATATTGGGTGTTGACATATTTTTAATGATTTTAAGGGGGATTCTCTGTGCCTCCTGGATTTTGATGCCTGTTTCCTTCCCCACATTAGGGAAGTTCTCTGCTATAATTTGCTCCACTATACCTTCTGCCCCTCTCTCTCTTTCCTCTTCTTCTGGGATCCCAATTATTCTAAGGTTGTTTCACTTTATGGTATCACTTATCTCTCAAATTCTGTCCTTGTGATCCAGTAGTTGTTTCTCTCTCTTTTTCTCAGCTTCTTATTTTCCATCATTTGGTCTTCTATATCACTAATTCTCTTTTCTGCCTCATTTATCCTAGCAGTTAGCACCCCCATTTTTGATTGCATTTCATTAATAGCCTTTTTGATTTCGATTTGGTTAGATTTTAGTTATGTTATTTCTCCAGGAAGGGTTTCTCTAATACTTTTTTCAAGCCCAGCTGGTATCTTTAAAGTCATGATTCTGAACTCTTGTTCAGATATCTTACTAATGTCCATATCGATTAGGTCCTTTGCAGTCGGTACTGTCTCTTGTTCTTTATGTTGAGGTGATTTTTTCCATCTTGTCATTTTGTCCAGAGGAGAATAGATGAATGGGAGAACAAAATGCTAACAGGGTAACAACATCCCCAGAAAATATACACTAAACAAATCAGAAAAGACTTGAAACTGGGGGAAAAGAAAGGGAAAGAAAGAAAAAAGAAAAATAAAGAAAAATAAAAAGATTAAAACAAACAAAAACAAAACAAAACAAAACAGAATGTGATCAAATATGATCAGGCTGGTGCATAGATCAGTGCCCCACACTAGATTTTGGGCATATTTTGGTCTGTTAGAAGAAAGTGCCTCCCAAAATTTTAAAGAAAGGAAATCCAGGTCTCCTACTCCTCCGCCATCTTGCTCCTCCCCAAACTTATATATGTACAAAAATAAGGGTTAATATCATAAAGGGATGGAATATGACTGTAAAGATGAAAATTATAAAAAGTTTTATAAAAGGAATTGATAAGAAGTTGGTTGGAAAAGAAAGAAGAGGATTTAAAAAAATGGGAGAAAATGTGATCAGTCAGGAGAGTAGAACAAAGCCTTACACTAGAGATTTAGGGTATATTTTTACTTTTTAGAAGAAATTATATCTCAAAATTTTAAAGAGAGAGCAACTTATATATATATATGTGTATATATATATACCAAAAATATGGTATATACTACGAAGGGATAAAATATGACTCTAAAAATGAAAACTAGAAAGTGTTTTTTAAAAAAGGGATTAAGATATTGGTTGAAAAAGGGAAAAAAATTAAAAAAGAAAGTTAAAAAATTAACTTTGAAAGACTAAAGAATCATGGCAATAAAGCAATGAATTCTATGGGCATTATTCCCCTAGCACTGGTGTTCTGCCATTCTCATTGATCGGTAAACTTGGCCTTGGCTGGCTGTTCTTGCTGATCTTCTGGGGGAGGGACCTATTGTTGTGGTTCCCAAATGTCTTTGCCGGAGGCAGAATTGCCCCGCCCTTGCCAGTGAGGGGTAAGTAATCTGCTCTGGTTTGCTCCCGGGAGCTTTTGTTCCCTGCAAGCTTTTGGTACAGCTTTGGAGGAGGAGAGTGAAAATGGTGGCCTCCCAATCTCCGCCCCGGAGGAGCCAAGAACTCGGGACCCCTGGCCTCAGTGAGCTCCCGGAGAAAAGCAGTCAATCACTCCCGTTTCCCCGGTCTCCAGCCACACTCTGTGCTCACCCGACCTGTGACTGAGTGTTCTATCTCTGGCACCCGACTCGGTGTGGAGTCTCCAAACCCAGCAGATCCCTGCAGTGTGCTCCTGTGCCGCTCCTCCTGGGGGAGGAATGGGCATCTCCCTGGATCTGCCGCTTGTTAGGTCCCTGTTGGAAGAGCAGTGGCCCAACTGTGCTGCGGATCACCGTTTGTGTCAACCCTGAGCTGAGAGCCTACTCCTTGGCTCCATTTCTGCAGCTGGCTTCCCCACTCCGATACCTGGGAGATCTGCTGCACTCAGGCACCCCCAGTCTTTCTGTGACCCCAAGGGTCCTGAGACTGCACTGTCTCAGTGAGGGTTCTTCCCCCCGCTTATCCACTGGAGCGGCGTCCCTCATCGGAGCAGACTTGTAAAAGTCCGATTTTGTGCTCTGCTGCTCTATCATTTGCCAGAAGCAGCCATCAGAGGCCCCCTCCCCAGCCGTCTATCCTCCCGAATATCGCCTCAGGTTCACTTCTCCGCAGGTCCTACCTTCCAGAAAGTGGTAGCTTTTCTGTTTAGAGAGTTTCTGCTATTCTTTTCTTCCATCTCCTGTTGAGTTTGTAGGTGTTCAGAATGGTTTGATCCCTATCCAGCTGAATTCCTGGGACCAGAGGAAATCCAGGTCTCCTACTCCTCCACCATCTTGCTCCTCCCCAATTTCTGCTCTAATCTTTATTAATTCTCTTCTTCTGCCTTGTTTAGGCTTTACTTGCTGTTCTTTCTCCAGCTCCTTTAGGTGTAGGGTTAGGTTGCATATTTGAATCCTCGTTTCTTCAGAAAGGCTTGTATGGCTATATACTTTCCTCCTAGGACTGCCTTTGCTGCATCCCAAAGGTTTTGAACAGTTGTGTTTTCATTTTCATTCGTTTCCATGAATTTCCTTGTTGACCCATTCATTCTTTAGTAGGATGCTCTTTAGCCTTCATGTATTTGAGTTCCTTCCAAATTTCCTCTTGTGATTGAGTTCCAATTTCAAAGCATGTGGTCCAAAAATATCCAAGGACTGATCCCTATCTTTTAGTACTGGTTGAGACTTGTTTTTTTTTTTTTTTTTAGGTCAGTTAGTCACCATAATGTACATCATTAGTTTTTGATGACGTGTTCCATAATTCATTGTTTGTATATAACACCCAGTGCTACATGCAATACATGCCTCCTTAATACCCATTACCGGGCTAACCCATCACTCCACCCCCCTCCCTCTCTAAAACCATCAGTTTGTTTCTCTGAGTCCATAGTTTCCCATGGTTTGTCTCTCCCTCCGATTCTACCCCCTCATTTTTCCCTTCCTTCTCCTAATGTCCTCCATGCTATTCCTATGTTCCACAAATAAGTGAAACCATATGATAATTGACTTTCTCTGTTTGACTTATTTAACTTAGCATAATCTCCTCCAGTCCCATCCATGTTGATGCAAAAGTATGCATCCATTCTGATGGCTGAGTAATATTCCATTGCATATATGGACCACATTTTCTTTATGCATTTATCTGTTGAAGGGCATCTCGGCTCTTTCCACAGATTGGCTACTGTGGACATTGCTGCTATTGAACATTGGGGTGCATATGGCCTTTCTTTTTGCTACGTCTATGTCTTTGGGTAAATACTCGGTTGTGCAATTGCTGGGTCATAGGGTAGCTCTATTTTTAACTTTTTGAGGAACCTCCACACTGTGTTCCAAAGTGGCTGTACCAACTTGCATTCTCACCAACAGTGTAAGAGCGTTCCCCTTTCTCCACAACCTCTCCAATATTTGTTGTTTCTTGCCCTGTCAATTTTTGCCATTCTAACTGATGTAAGGTGGTATTCAATGTGGTTTTGATTTGAATTTCCCTGAGGCTAATGATGATGAACATTTTTTCATGTGTCTGTTATGTCTTCTTTTTTTGTCTTCTTTGGAGAAGTATCTGTTCATGCCTTCTACCCATTTTTTGACTTGATTATTTGTTTTCTGGGTGTTCATTTTGAGAAGTTCTTTATAGATCTTGGATATTAGCCCTTTATCTGTAATGTCATTTCCATATATCTTCTCCCATTCTGTGGGTTGCCACTTTGTTTTGTTTCCTGTTTCCTTTGTTGTGCAGAAGCTTTTTATCTTGATGAGGTCCTAAAAGTTCATTTTTGCTTTTGTTTCCCTTGCCTTTGGAGATGTGTCTTGAAAGAAGTTGCTGTGGCTGATGTTGAAGAGGATACTGCCTATGCTCTCCTCTAGGATTTTGTTGGATTCCTGTCTCATATTGAGGTCTTTCATCCATTTTGAGCTTATCTTTGTGTATGGTGTAAAAGAATGGTCAGGTTTCATTCCTCTGTATAAAGCTGTCCAATTTTCCCAGCACCATTTATTGAAGAGAGTTTCTTTTTTCCACTGGATATTTTTTCCTGCTTTGTCAAAGATTATTTGACCATAGAGTTGAGGGTCCATATCTGGACCCTCTATTCTGTTCCATTGGCCTATGTGTACCATGGTACCAGTACCATGTTGTCTTGGTGATCATGGCTTTGTAATATAGCTTGGAATCAGGCAACGTGATGTCCCCCACCTTTGTTTTTCTTTTTCTATATTTCCTTGGTGATTCGAGGTCTTTTCTGATTCCATACAAATTTTAGGATTGTTTGTTCCAGCACTTTGAAAAATGCCATTGGTATTTTGATTGGGATGGGGTTGAAGGTATAGATTACTCTGGGCAGCATAGACATTTTAACAATGTTTATTCTTCCAATCCATGAGCATGGCATGTTTTTCCATCTTTTTGTGTCTTCTTCAATTTCTTTCATGAGTGTTTTGTATTTCCTAGAGTATAGATCCTTTACCTCTTTGGTTAGGTTTATTCCGAGGTATCTTATGGTTTTTGGTGCTATTGTAAATGGAATCAATTCTCTAATTTCTCTTTCTACAGTTACCTTGTTAGTGTATAAGAAAGCAACTGATTTCTGTGAATTGATATTGTATCCTGACACATTACGAATTGCTGTATGAGTTCTAGTAATTTGGCGGTGGAGTCTTTTGTGTTTTCCACATAAAGTATCATGTCATCTGCGAAGAGAGAGAGTTTGACTTCTTCTTTGCCAATTTGAATACCTTTTATTTTGTTGTTGTTGTTGTTGTCTGCTGTTGCTAGGACTTCCAGTACTATGTTGAACAATAGTGGTGAAAGTGGACATCCTTGTCATCTTCCTGATCTTAAGGGAAAGGCTCTCAACTTTCCGCATTGAGAATGGTATTCGTTGTGTGATTTTCTTTGGTGGATTTTATGAAATTGAGGAATGTTCCCTCTATCCCTATAGTCTGAAGAGTTTTAATCAGGAAATGATTCTGTATTTTGTCAAATGCTTTTTCCTGCATCAATTGAGAGGACCATTTGGTTCTTCTCTCTCTTCTTAATGTGTTCTATCACACTGATTGATTTGCAAATGTTGAACCACCTTTGCATCCCAGGGATAAATCCCACTTTGTCATACTGAATGATCTTTTTAATGTACTCTTGGATTGTATTAGCTAGGATTTTTGTTGAGAATTTTGCCATCCATATTCGTCACGGATATTGGTCTGAAATTTCCTTTTTGATGGGGTCTTTGCCTGGTTTGGGGATTAAGGTAATGCTGGCCTCATAGAATGAGTCTGGAAACTTTCCTTCTATTTCTATTTTTTGAAACAGCTTCAGGAGAATAGATATTATTTCTTCTTTGAATGTTTGCAAGAATTCCCCACGGAATCCATCAGGCCCTGGACTCTTGGTTTTGGGGAGGTTTTTGATCCCTGCCTCAATCTTGTTACTGATTATTGGCCTATTCAGGTTGTCACTTTCTTCCTGTTTCAGTCTTAGCAGTTTATAGGTTTCCCGGGAGGCATCTATTTCTTCCAGGTTGCTTAATCTATTGGCTTATAGTTGTTGATAATAATTTCTGATAATTGTTTCCATTTCCTTGGTGTTAGTCGTGATCTCTCCCCTTTCATTCATAATTTTGTTAATTTGGGTCCTTTCTCCTTTCTCTTGGATAAGTCTGGCCGGTGGTTTATCAATCTTATTAATTCTTTCAAAGAACCAGCTTCTAGTTTCATTGATTTGCTCTACTCTATTTCTGGTTTCTAATTCATTGATCTCTGCTCTAATCTTAATTATTTCTCTTGTAATGTGTGGCTTAGGTATCATTTGTTGCTTTTTCTCCAGTTCTTTAAGGTGTAAAGTTAGTTAGTGAATTCGGGATTTTTCTATTTTTTTGAGTGAGTCTTGGATGGCTATGTATCTCCCTCTTAGGACCGCCTTTGCAGTATCCCTTAGGTTTTGTACCCATGTGTTTTTTTCTCATTGGTTTCCATGAATTGTTTAAATTCTTCTTTGATTTCCTGGTTGACCCAAACATTCTTAACCAGAGTGGTCTTTAACTTCCAAGGGTTTGAATTTCTTCCAATTGTTTTCTTGTGATTGAGTTCCAGTTTTAAAGCATTATGGTCTGAGAATATGCAGGGTATAATCTCTGTCTTTTGGTATCGATTGAGATCAGACTTGTGACCCAGTATGTGGTCTATTCTGGAGAACGTTCTGTGTACATTGAAAAGAAGGAGTATTCTGTTATTTTAGGATGGAATATTCTGTATATATCTATGAGGTCCATCTGGTCCAGTGTGTCATTCAAAGCTCTTGTTTCTTTGTTGATTTTCTGCTTAGGTGATCTGTCTATTGATGAGAGTGGAGTATTGAGTTCTCCTACAATTAATGTATTATTATTATCAGCATGTCTTTTTATTCTGGTTAACAGTTGGTTTATGGAGTTAACTGCTCCCATATTAGGGGCATAGATATTTACAGTTGTTAGATCTTGTTGGATAGACCCTTTAAGAATGATATCAGACAAAGGGCTAGTATCCAAAATCTATAAAGAACTTATCAAACTCAACACCCAAAGTACAAATGATCCAATCAAGAAATGGGCAGAGGACAAGAACAGACATTTTTACAAAGAAGACTTCCAAATGGCCAACAGACACATGAAAAAGTGCTCAACATCACTTGGCATCAGGGAAATCCAAATCAAAACCTCAATGAGATACCACCTCATACCAGTCAGAATGGTTAAAATTAACAAGTCAGGAAACTACAGATGTTAGCAGGGTTACAGAGAAAGGGGAACCCTCCTATACTGTTTGTGGGAATGCAAGCTGGTGCAGCCACTCTGGAAAACAGTATGGATGTTCCTCAAAAAGGTGAAAATAGAGCTACCATACGACCCAGCAATTGCACTACTGGGTATTTACCCCAAAGCTACAAATGTAGTGATACAAAGGGGTACATGCACCCCAATGTTTATAGCAGCAGTGTCCACAATAGCCAAACTATGGAAAGAGCCAAGATATCCATCGACAGAAGAATGGATAAAGAAGAAGTGGTATATATATATACAATGGAATATTATGCAGCCACGAAAAGGAATGAAATCTTGCCATTTGCAACAACGTGGATGGAACTGGAGGGTATTATGCTGAGCGAAATAAGTCAACCAGAGAAAGACATGTATCATATGATCTCACTTATATGAGGAATTCTTAATCTCAGGAAACAAACTGAATGTTGCTGGAATGGTGGGGGGTGGGAGGGATGGGGTGGCTGGGTGATAGACATTGAGTAGGGTATGTGCTATGGTGAGCACTGTGAATTGTGTAAGACTGTTTAATCACAGACCTGTACCTCTGAAACAAATAACACATTATATGTTAAAAAGAAGAAGATATTAAGAAGGGAAAAATGAAGGGGGGGGAATCGGAGGGGGAGATGAGCCATGAGAGACTATGGACTCAGAGAAACAAACTGAGGGTTCTGGGGGGGGTTGGAGGGATGGGTTAGCCTGGTGATGGGTATTAAAAAGGGCATGTACTGAATGGAGCACCAGGTATTATATGCAAAGAATGAATCATGGAACACTACATCAAAAAAAAAAAAAAAGAAAGAAAGAAAGAATGAAAGAAAGAATGATATAGTGTCCTCCTGTGTCTCTAAGCACAGTCTTTAGCTTAAAATCTAATTTGTCTGATATGAGAATTGCCACCCCAGCTTTCTTTGAGGTCTGTTGGCAGGAAAGATGGATCTCCATTCCTTCACTTTCAGTCTGGATGTATCTTTAGGTTCAAAATGAGTCTCTTGTAGACTGCATATGGATGGGTTCTGTCTTTTTATCCAATCTGCAACCCTGTGCCATTTTATGGGAGCATTTATGCCATTCACATTGAGAGTGATTATTGAAAGATATGAATTTATTGTCATCATCTTGCCTGTGAAGACCTTGTTTTTATAGATTGTCTCTGTAAATTTCTGTTCTATATCACTCTTGGGATCTCTCTCCTTTTATAGAATCCCCCTTAATATTTCTTGCATGATTGGCTTAGTGATCACATATTCTTTCAGTTTCTGCCATTCTTGGAAGCTCTTCATTTCTCTATCTGTTCTAAATGACAGCCTTGCCAGATAAAGTATTCTTGGCTGCATGTTCTTCTCATTTAGTACCCCGAATATGTCTTGCCAGGCCTTTCTGGCTTGCCAGGTCTCTGTGGATAGGTGTGATGTTATTCTGATGTTCTTCCCTCTGTATGTAAGGAATCTCTTCCTCCTAATTGCCCTTAAGATGGTTTTCTTGGTTCTAAGATTCGCAAGTTTTACTATTACATGCTGGGGCATTGGTCTGTTCTCCTCGATCTTCGGAGGGGTCCTCTCTGCCTCTAGGACATGAATGCTTGTTTCATTCCCCTGAGTAGGGAAGTTCTCAGCTACGATTTGCTCAAATATATCTTCTAGTCCTCTCTCTCTCTCCACCCACTCAGGAATCCCAGTAATTCTCACATTGGAATGTTTCATGGCATCACTTATTTCTCTCATTCTGTTTTCATGGATTTTAAGCTGTTTATCCCAGGCCTCCTTGTTTTCTTTCTTTTCTATCAGTTTTTCTTCTAGATCACTAATTCATTCTTCTGCCTCATTTACCCTAGGTGTTAGAGTATCCAGATTAGATTGTATCTCATGGATAGCATTTTTAAATTCTCCCAGTTCAGCTTTCATTTCTGCCCTTAGAGACTCTATGTTGCCTTTAATCGATTTCTCCATTCTAGCTATATCTTCATAACTGTTACCCTGAAGTCTATTTCTGACATCTTGCTTATATCTATATCCATTTGTAAATCTGTGGCAGAAGTCACGGTCTCTGAGTCTTTCCTATTTTGGGGGTTCCTCCTCTTAGTCATTCTGTTGAGGGGTGGATGAGGGAATGTATAGAGTCCAAATTATTGACTACAACCCAAGCAAGATGTACCTGTTTTATAGGGACCTTAGGGTTGTCTGGGGAAGGGGCCTGCCATGCTGTTACTCAGGCAACCCTCTTTAGGCAGAGTTGCCCTGCCCCCTGTGTGGGGAGTGGATGGGCTCAGTGAAAACCGGTTTTTTGGGGGCTTTTGTTTTCTGGCGGCTTTCCCTGGTGGCCTTCCGCATCTCTTCCAAGAGTGAGAGCAGAAGCGACCATTTCCAACCCTCTGCCTCAGAGCAGAGAGATCTCAGTCTGTTCTTCAGTGAGCTTTCCAGGCCACACTGTCTCCATTTCTGTCTGTGCTGCTAAAACCCCAGCATCCTGGGTTATGTACCCCATGGCAGCACTCCCAGCCCTGCTTCCAGGTTCAGGTACGTCTCTGCCCTTTGTGCTTCTAAAACCACCAGCTGCCCCAAGTTTGCACATGTGCCCCTGCAGCTCCAAGCTTTATTGGGGGTGCTGCCCTAAATTCCTTTCCCCATGACTATGGGTCTGCAAGTCTGTGCCTGGTCCCCAGCTGGGGAGGTCTTTGTGCTCCAGTGGCGCAGGATCCCAGAGGCTCCCTCCTCCTTCCATTTATCTTCTGATATATGCCCACACAATCATGGCTCCCCGCTTCATACCTCAAAACCAACCACAGGGGATATTCTGTTTGTAGAGATCTGGATATATCTTCTTACATCTTAGGCTGATTTCGTGGGTGTCCAGAGTGGTCTGGTAGATATCCAGTTCTATTCAGGGGACAGGTTGAAATGGGGTCCCTTACTCGTCTGCCATCTTTGCAACATTTGGAGCAGACTTCTAAAGATTTTTTTTTAATTAATTTATTTAACAGAGATAGAGATAGAGCACAGGTAGGCAGAGCAGCAGGCAGAGGGAGAGGGAGAAGCAGGCTCTCCGTTGAGCAGGGACCCCAATGTGGGGCTCAATCCCAGGACCCTGGGATCATGACTGGAGCCAAAGGCAGCCCTTTAACCGGCTGAGCCACCCAGGTGCCCCTGGATCACACTTATATAAGTTCCAATTTTGTACTCAGCTGCTATATCACTTTCTGGTAGCCAGCTTACAGAAGCTCTCTTCCCCCACAGTTTATCTTCTGATATATCTCCTCAGATTCACTTCTCTGCACCTCCTACCTTGCAAAAAGTGGTCATTTTTGATTTGTAGAGTGCAGCCATTCTTTTCTTGGATCTCTGGTTGAGTTCACAGGTGTTCAGAATGAGTTGATAGGTATTGATTGTCTGGTCAGTTCCTTGGACCAGACAAAATAAAGGTCTCCTACTCCTCCCTGGTCTTGGACTCACCATGCAAGAATATTAAATTTTGCATATTTCTTGTTTGGGCAATCATGTCTTTCTTAGTTTTCTGATTTCAATAAAATTGTTAGTGAATTGTGCTTTATTAGTTTTATGAAGAAATAGCTACCTATATTTCCTTTATAATAAGCAACAATAAAAATAATAGTAAAAATCTTTTAAGCATTTAACTCTGGAGGGATGTGTAAAACATTTTACGTATAATATCTCAATCCTCACAACAAATTTATAATGCAGGCATTCTTATTCCATTGTCCTTGATTTAGAGATGAATAACTCAAGACTTAGAGATATTTCAGTAAACTTACTCAAGGTCATCTGACAAAAAAGAAAGGGAACTGTAATTGTAAAAATCATTTGAAACTAGATTCAGCACTTTTTTAAACATTCTTTTTTTTAAGATTTATGTATTTATTTTAGAGAGAGAGCATGAGTGGGGTTGGGGGGGGGAGAACAGAAGGACAGAGAGAAAGACCTAGACTCTCCACTGAGCACAGAGCGCCATGCAGTGCTTGATCCCAGGACCCCAAGATCATGACCTGAGCTGAAGTCAAGAATTGCCTGCTTAATGACTGAGCCACCCAGGTGCTCCTAGATGAAATGGTGAAATTGCTGTGGAAAACAGTATGAAGTTTCCTTAGAAAACTAAAGATAGAATTACCATATAATCCTTCAATAGCACTGTTGAGTATTTACCCCCAAAAATTGAAATCAGGATCTCAGAAAGATATTAGAGTTCCCATGTTCATTACAGTATTATTTATAATAGCAAAGATATGGAAACAACCTAAAATCTCCATTAGCGGATAAATGAATAAGGAAAATAGGGCATATTATTTACCCTTAAAAAAAGAAGGAAATCTTGCCATTTGCAATAATATGTCAAGTGTTAGTGCTGATGTGTAGAAACTGGAACTCTTTGTACAATGTTGGTTGCCTTTTTGATAATAGTAATCCTAACAGGTATGAGATGATATTTTATTGTGGTTTTCATTTGTTTTCACTGATTAGTAGTAATGTTGAATATCTTTTCATATATGTGTTGGTCATTTGTCTTCTTCAGAGAAATGTCTACTTAAAGTCTTAAACTCATTTTTTTTTTTTTTGTTATCAGGTTGTAGCAGTTTCATCTATATTTTGGAAATCAACCTCGTATCAAATATATGGTTTGCAGACATATTCTCCTATTCCATGGGCTTCCTTTTCATTCTATGGTTTCCTTTGCTGTACAGAAGTTTTTTAGTTTGATCTAGTCCCACTTGTCTATTTTTGCTTTTCTCACCTGTACTTTTGGTATCCTATTTGTGAAATCATTACCAAGACCAATGTCAAGAAGCTTTTTCTCTATGTTTTCTTCTAGAAGTTTTACAGTTTCAGGTTTTACATTTAGGTTTTTAATACATTTTGAGTTGAATTTTATGTATGGTGTAAGACAAACATCCAATTTCATTTTTCTTCATGTAGATATCTAGTTTATCCAACAGCATTTGTTGAGAGCCTATCCTTTCCTCATTATGTATTCTTGGCACCCTTGTTAAAGATCAGCTGACTATACAGGCAGCGTTTTATTTTTGGACTCTATATTCTGTTTCATTATTCCATTTTTATGCCAACACCATACTGTTTGTATTACTCTATGTTTCTAATATAATTTGAAATCAGGAAGTGTGATGCCTCCATCTGTTTGTAGAGATCTGGATATATCTTCTTACATCTCAGGCTGATTTCGTGGGTTTTCAGAGTGGTCTGGTAGATATCCAGCTCTATTCAAGGGACTGGTTGAAATAGGGTCCCTTACTCCTCTGCCATCTTTGCAATGTTTGGAGCAGACTTCTAAAGATTGTTTTGGCTGTGCTGGGTACTTTCTGAATTGTTCTGTATGAATTTTAGAATTGTTTATTCTATTTTTAGAAAAATTTGATTGGAATTTTAATAGAGATTGCATTGGATCTGTAGATCATGGTGGGTAGTATGGACATTTAAAGAATATTAAATCTTCTAGTCTATGGGTGGTTGCTAGTCTTACCATTGGACTTCAGAAATGAAAGTGAGGGCGGTGAGAAAAATAATGTTTAGGATTGAAGATAGGTTCAAAAACTGAACAGAGAGCAAGGGTTAGGCAAAAGTGGGAACATCAGGAATGAGCTAAAGATGCAAGGGGATGGCAACCTATGGGATGCTAATGTGGAGAAAGTTGGATAATGAAGGACAGTTGAAGGCAGAGTAGGGAAAATCCTCTGAAACTAGTGTGGGACAAATGCATCAATTGAGAGAGAGCTAAAGCCTCTCTACACAGACCTACATTTTGAGAATTGGCCAAAAACGTTAGGGAAAATAAGTTTTGATTATTTCCAGTAAGGAAGAAGAAAATTTAAATAACCAATTATATATTTTAAATAAATTTTAAAAAGTAAAATTTATAATATCTCAAGTTATAGGTATCCTTCAAATAGATATTTAAACTTCATTTGTAGAGATCATTGAAAAAGGACCTGGTTTAAAACAGCATGGGGGGAAAGATCAGATTCTATTTAATAAAGAAAGAGATGAATACATAATACAACTATTAAGGCTCCTGAATATATGGTTCCTGAAAGAAATATTGCCAGTGGAAAAATAATTACATTTTTGTTTAAAGTAAATGGAAGAAGCCCCCCTAAGTTCCCTTTGAATTCTCTATTGAAAAGGCATTAATTAGTAGAGTGGAATTCTCCTATAAGTTGAAATGGATAGAGAACAAATTGAGGGTTGGTGGAGGGTGGTGCGTGGGGGATGGGTAAGATGGGCAATGGGCATTAAGGAGGGTACTTGTTATGATAAGTACTGGGTGTTGTATGTAAGTGATGAACCACTGAATCCTACTCCTGAAACCAATATTGCGCTGTATGTTAACTAACTAGTATTTAAATAAAAGTTTGGGGAAAAAAGGAAAAAGAAAACAAATTAGCTTGAAAGCATTCAAAACTGCCCTGATCCAGGTAGAGGTGTGGGTGGGTTCTGTAGTATTTTATCCATGATAATGTGCATGTAGAAGGGGAGAAGATTGCTCTTTTACACCTCTTAAGAACCAAAAGGGATAGTGTAAATATTCTTTTCATTTAGGATAATTTTGCCTTATTAAAATAAATAAACTATTGACCAACATCCTCATTGGGCTAATAACTAAGAATTTTTCTTCCTAGCATATGAAGAATACTCAATAAAAAAACTCAAAAAGGAAAGTAGAAACTATCACAAACATCTTTGAATTTGTATGCTGGCAAGACTAAAGGGTCAGTCAGCTAAGCTTCAAAGAAATTTTAACTGCATGGCTTTTAGATGAAGTAGCCATTGGATTGTGATAAAATAAGAGAACAACTGAGGTATTGCTGGTTCATTATTTTAAAAAATTAAATCTGTAACACACAATCAATGATTTGGTTAATAATTAATAGTAACTAATAATTGTGGGTATGCTTTTTTGCTCATTTCAGTGAAGAAAACATAACAGTTTTTATTCTGTTATTGAACTTATAGCCTCATAGTGGTTTTAGATATTGTAAGAAAAATAGTTATTGATAAATAATAAAAAGAAGAAATAAAACTAGATGTGTTTGAGATCCCAAAGCAGTCAATCAGTTAGTTAATTGATCTTTTATTTTAAAATAAAATTTATATATACTTAAGGTCTACAACATGATGATGTGATATACATACACATAATAGATTACAATAGTCAAGCTAATTAATTTGAGCTTCTTATCCCTACAACTCTTGGCATTGTGTGCCTGGAATTCCTGATTTCCAGTGGGAAAAGCCTTCTATCTTGGGGCAAGAGTTCTATTTTATGTAAGCTTAAATCCCATAAATTGTTGCCTGGTCAATTTGAGCTCCTGTGGCCAAGAGATCCATGGGCAAGGGAAAGACTCCCCAGTCTAGGAAGGTAACTAACCTTGATCATCAGGAGGAGATAGGACTGATGTACATAATGAAGGCTAGCACTGGGCTATCTTTTGATATTCCCTTGGCCAGTTTTGGTGGTAAATGGACAAATGCCCCAGACAAAGCCTGAGAAGGGCAAGGTGACCAGAAGCTTTGATTTTTCAGGCTTGAAGGTCTAGTTTAACAGATGTGTTAGCCAAAGATAAGGGGGGTCTAGAAAGAATTGTTGAGGGGGGCAGTATGTGTCAATTGTGGCTTTGAGTGGAGCTGTGGTAGTAGTGACTACAGTTTGTTTCAATAACCTTCCTCTTGTATGTTTTGACAAGGATAGAGACCATTCAAAATCCCAGAGAACTCATCTCTCAGGGGCGGCCTTGCTCTGTAAGGTACATGGATTCGTGTGGCACACAGCGTGGGCTGTAGTGAAGGTTGGAGTTAGCAACTTACTCCCATCACCTCTCTGGAAGACTGGTTGCTGACAGCGCACATCTGAGTCCCTGTCTTAGAATTGTCCTTGGCCCATGGGAACTGTGTTGTCTGATGTCCAGTCCCCTCCTCAGGGCAGTGTATGCCCAATGATTAGTGAATTTGTATTACAAAGGGGCTATTGATCTCAGTTTATTACCACTTGAAAGGTCCATCCAAGATCTAGATCTCCCTGTAGAACTGGCTGAGGTCTGTTGCAACTACATTGCTCTTCCACTCTCCCCTCTGCCAGTTGCTTCCCTCACTCTCTTACAGGTATTGTTCCAGAGAATAAACCAGTATATCTGCTGTATGCAAATTTTCATCTCAGAGTCCATTTTCCAGAAAATCTGATCTGAGATAGTAGATATGTCAGTGTATTACATATCTATAGAAATACCCCAGATTTTACCAAAACTTGTCTTGGGTCTTTGGATAATTTTAAGTTTCTACATAATATTGTTCTGCTTTTACAAGTGTTTCTACATTGGTCATACATTATTGTCACAATTAGAATAAATCAATAACTCGTAAAACAGAATAAGAAAGAATACTATATTTGAAATCAGAAAATTTAGGTTCTGTGGTTAAAATACTGGCTGTGTGGCTTTTTGTCAAATTGTTTAGCAGTTTTTCTTCTGTAATTTGGTTTTGTCTTCTACCAGATGTGGATAGTCATTATTACACTGCCTGGATTTGTTCTGAGGAGGTGCATAATGAATATGAAACACTTAGAAAACCGTAATGTACTATAGAGATGTTATTTGTTTGTGATTTTATTATGTCTTGGAACTGTTTCCTCCTGTTCTTACTTTAATGTTTGTGCCAAGTGAGAGTGATACTGTCTTAAATGACTAAGAGGATCACCATTTACTTTTTATTTACCTTTTAAGTAAAGATTAGAGCTGGGCTAGTTCCCTTAATCAGATTGTACCCTGATCAGAACTTTGACATCCTTTATAGGTTAAAGGAAGTCAATATCTTGTTTGAGTTCTGAAGCAATTCTGCATATCAGGTCTATGATTATTACTTCTGGGACTCAAAGCCACAACACTCAGTGCCTTCAAAATAAATCATTCCCAAGGCATTTCTTTAACTGTTAGGAAATAATAAATGATGCTCTTTGAAGAATCCTGCTTTTCTGAACTTCCAGAAAGAATTCTACTGGTTGTAAGATCTAGTAAGGTTGGGACACTTTGAATCTTATTTAAGTGAGTCTTTAAATTGTCCCTTGGCAGCCACACAGGAACATGCTGTTATTACAATCCTGTCTGCCTCTAATGTGGAAAGCAGCTGTTTACCACTGTTGAAGGAATCCTTCTCAAATGAAATTTATGATAACTACCTGTAAAGTCATCTGACTTCTGTAGCTAAATTAGTCTGGTTTTTTTGGTCAAAACTAATTTGAAAATATAGCATGCATTTCTATATCCAGTATTTGACTAAATAGTTTTCCCCTTTCCCCCTCTGTGGTAAGTAATAAAAGGAGACAGAGCATATCTAATAAAAGGCTTAATTGAGACTAAAGCTGATGAAGCTCTATTTTTATACTAGTTAGTCATGACATGCTTTGGGGATTTGTGTTCACAGAGAAATGTGACAAATTTAGAAGAAGCATTGCCCTTGTACTAGCACATGTTTTGAGCAAGTGTGTAGAGTCCGAAATTCTGTATCTTGGGAGTTACTACTGGGGAAACTTTCACATAGAGAAAGCTAAGTAAGAGCTCTTAGATATAAGAAGTTATAGCTTTGTTGCTGGACTTTTCTTCTTAGGAAAACTTTTAGAATGGGAAAAACAGCTATCCCTTCTCAGATTGACAATCTGTCAAGGCCAAGATGTTAGGAAACAGTCTCTGTGGGACTCTATTATTCTAAAAGGAGAGGCAATATATCACTGACAGGGGGCTACTGTATTTCCTAATGGTAGGAGCTATTTATTATATACACCTTTGTAATTTTCTGTGACAAAATACTAGTACTAATACTAATTCTAGAATACTAGCATGTAGTATTCTCTATAGTTAGGGAAGAAGTTAAAAGGAGAGAGAAATAACTTATTGTTGTCAGTGTAGTATATAGTCAGGTCAGATGAAAAAATATGGATGCTACTTTGATAAATTATGAAAAATTGGGCCCAGAAAAGGGAGAGCTTTTAACTTTCTGAAACTTTATTGGAAGTCTTCTTTTCTTTAAAAATAATATAATAATATTTCAATTTTTTACTCAGTTTTATTGACATATAATTACATATAATAAACTATAAAGTATATAGTTTGATAATTTTTGGCATATATGTACACCCATGAGTCATAATGAAGTTGTATATCACCACTGAAATTTCCTTGTGACCCTTTGTAATTCCTCCCTCTTTCTATTCCCCTGTTTCATCTCCAGATAAACACTGATTTGCTTTTTATTCCAATAGATCAGTTTGCATTTATATAAGTGGAGTCATAGAGTAGGTGCTTTTTTTGTCTGCTTCTTTCATATAACATAATTATTTTGAGATCCATCCATATAGTTGCATGTATCTATAGCATATTTTAAATTGATGAATAGTATTCCATTGTTTGAATTTACCACATGTGTTTATTCATTCAAGTGCTGATGGATATTTGAGTTCTTTGATAAATGTTCACTTCATTTTTCCTATAATTTTTTTGAAAGGACAGAAAGCAGTAAAAGGAGCATGTAATGAATTTATGTCTAACTGACTACAAAAGCAAGTTGTCAAGTCCCAGTTGGAGGAACCATGGGAGAAAGTGGACATATTCTTAGAATTTGTTGTAACCTGAACAGACAGGTATCTAGACTTTAGGAAAGCAAATTTTAAAGAGCTTAGGTAACATAAAGACATATAGCTACAACAAAAATATTAATTACAGAGGATAACCTCCTAAAATAAATTGAGAATCAAACATGTAATGGCTCAACACAATGGAGTGGTGGCTTTCAGTGTGTGGCCCTAGAACTCCTGGGAGTTGCTGATACCCTTTGAGAGGTCTGTGTGGTCAAAATTAGTTTTTGATTGATACCAAAGACATTATTGTTTCTCATTTTCATCCTTTCAACAGTTATGGTGGAGTTTTCTCATTGTCATCCTTTCAACAGTTACAGTGGAGTTTTCCAGAGAGTACATAAAATGTGCTGTTAAAACAGATTGAATGCAGAAGCAGATAACAAGAATCCAGCTGTCTTCTATTAAACCAGACTTTTTAAAAAATTATACGGTTTCTTTTTTTTTAAAGATTTTATTTATTTATTTGCAAGAGAGTGAGAGAGATCATGGAGGGAGAGGGAGAAGCAGACTCGCCACTGAGCAGGGAGACCCATGCAGGGCTTGGTTCCATGACCCCCAAGATCATGACCTGAGCTGAAGGCAGACACTTAACTGACTGAGCCACTCAGGCACCCCTAAACCAGACTTTTAAAGAGGTCTGCAAAAATGTGTAAACTGTACTCACTAATTATTTGGGAAAAATTACTTTTCCTAAAAATATGATACTAATGTTAACATATAATTGGCTTATTATGATTTTATATGACTTAATATTCTTAAATTTTTCAATGAAAACATCCAGTATAGTAAATATTGATAAAGTACATATAAACAAAAGCTCTTCGGAGTGTTCAATACTTTTTAAGAGTTCAAAGGGAATGTGAGATCAAAGAGTTTGTGAAACCTTGCAATGGAGGTTTATTTAGCACTCAGGTAACAATCTTAGGTGGATTTTCCTGCTTAGTGGGTGGCTTTTATCTATGAAATCATTCATCAACCCAAGCTCCTTCCCTCTTGTAGCTTCTATATGCTCTAGGACCTCCTTGCCATATATATCTAGCCAGCAAAATAAGAAATATTAGGGAATTTCTTAAAAGTCTTGTCAGAAAAGTAATAAACACCATTTTTACTCACACTCTGTTACTGAGAATTTAATATGTTACCCACTCAGCTGCAAGAGGGCTGGCCTGGGGAATATAGTATCTAGTGGGGCAGCCATTTCCCTGCCACAGAGGTATTTTTTGGAAGAGGAGAATGGATTTTGGTGAATCATTAGCAGGGGTGTTGCTTTATTAGTACTATCTTATATTATTTTATTGAGTAGAAAATCCAAACTCTGATATTTATTGAGCATTTTAATGGCAGAGGTCATGACTTATTCATCTTTCTGTCTCCTAAATGCAAATCCCGAGTAGAATAAGTGCTAATGATGTTTGTGAAATAGTGGCTGATCTACTGTATAGGTGAATGGATTAAAAGAGGTTAATTTTAATGCAATACAACTTATAAAAATATGGCATAATTTAAAAAAATGTTTTGGCATTCCTTCCCTATGGAGAAGTATCTTCAAACTGGAAAGTGCTAAAATTTTTGGATGATAAAATTGGGAAGAAAAATTAAGATACTGAGGTATCTTACATATATATATATATATATATATATATATATATATATATATATATATGAAGTCAGATAAAATCACAATAAGTCAATTATATGTTAACATTAGTATTATATCTCTCCCGCAAATTGGGGGGAAAACTTGATGAGTTGAATATGTGGTTTTACCATGAAATTGATAAGATAATATTCAATTGAAACCAATAAAATCTTGCTTTGGGGTTTGAAAAACTTAACTGCAAAGATCATAAAGAGACCAATTCTAAACCTAGTTCAAAGAAAAATTGACTTAAGTTAGTTCATCACAATTCCAGTTTGAATTGAGATGTGAAATCATTGATAAAAGAGATACTACAGGTCTAGGTAGTGTTATTATAAGCAAAAGTAGATCTGGGAATAAGTGGTTCTATTTCATTCTGTAATTCTGACCCCCTTTGCCACACTAAGTCACTAAGCCACTAAGCCACTAAGAGGCCCAAAAAAATTGTGCTCCTAGGAGGTACAGTTTTAGACTTGGGAACATTTGGCACTGAAAAGTGAAGATACATGATAGAACAGGATAAGTTTAACAAATATTTGAAAGGTGTTGATGAGAAGAGGGATTAGATTTATTCTCTAGGTAGATTTTTAGCATAAAGTGGAGTTTTTAACTTCTGTACTGTACACATTTTTGGCTGGATAATCCTTTGATGTTGAGGGGCTCTCCTGTGCATTGTAAGATGTTTAGCAACATCTATGAGCTGTGTCCACTGGGTGCCAGTAACAATTCTGGACAACCAAAAATGTGTCCAGACATTGCCAAATGTTCTCTGGTGGGCAAATCCATTCTCTTCCAGCTCAGGTTAAGAACCATGGAGTGGAATAATGAACAAATACTAATGGAAGGCTTTAAGTATTAGTTTATCTTCAATCTACATAAGGACTTTTTCTTAATTAAAACTCTCCATAATGACATTCTTTGTCTTGGTAGTGGTTGAGCTTTGATTCATTACTGGATCTGTTGTAGCAAAAGCCTTTTGATTATGTATCAAGTATACTATTGAGGGAATTTATATTTTTGATGTGAGGTTGGATTAACTTATTTATGAGTTCCCATTCAACCCTAGATTCTGTGATGTCATGACTCAGTATAGATTATTATCTGCCTCTTGGAGATTGCTACTGGTTATTATACTTTTGATTAGTATCACATACAGATGCTGAGTATCTTTAAGTATCTTAAGAAAATTAATCATAACCATTACATTTTATTCGATATAAGAAATATGGAATAAATAGAAAAGTGTGGAGTCAGAGGACTCTCGAATTGTGGGTTTGTATTTTGTCCTGCTTCTGGGACCCTAGGTATTTTCCTCCACTCTTAGTGTCTGAATTCCTCATTATTGAATATGAAAATAGTCTAGGTCCTCACTACTTGCCAAAACTTTTTGAGAGTTAAGTGAGATAACATATGTGAAAACACTTGGAGACACTTGCAGTGTTGTATAAAATCATTAAAATAAAATTCCATTGCTTCTGTTATTTTGCTCAATACTTATTTGAATTTTTCACTTCTCAGTAATATTAGAGAGCATCAGAAACTATACTCAAGTGATTTTTAAAGAAAATATAGTTTTCATATACATTTAAAAATGATTATTCTAATAATAATATTGTGTGATAGTGAACCTATTATTCATGAGTTGAGTAGGATATAAATTGGAGATTCTGAGGACACTCTTAATGGTCTCCGTGCTTATTATATCCTGCAGATTTGCACCTATCATTAACTTAGTTACCACACAGTTCTAAGGAAATGCATGGCAGTGGCAGCCCTGGGAAGGCCAGATGGCACGCAGGTGTTTATATTGGCAATCTAATTTCATTGGCCATTGAGGTAGTCAGCATTTTCCAGACCTTGATCTTACTGACCTCTGGGAAGAACATACTTGTTCTGTCTGGCTACTAATTTTTAAGTGCGTTATAAATCACTGCTACTGTGTAAGAAAAATAGGTTTTCTCATTTAGCTCTATCTGTCATTTCCCTTACTGATCTTTATGTTTGAGAGGTGTATAGAATTTTATTGGGGTAAGGAAAGGAACTACAGACAGATGGGCTGCTAGGGTTGGTATATAAAAATGTATGCAGAGGTCTGACCGGTAATATCTTCTAGCCCAAGCCATGTTCTTGAGTAAATTGTCTAGAATTTACATTTGAAAGATCTCTTTGAGATCAGTTTCCCATCTGTGACCTGACAGCTTGTAGATGAACATTTAGTGTTTTTAAAGAGCCACCATTTTACATTTGACACATGTATGTCAAATGAAAACACAACTTTTTCATTTTCTAATCTCCTTTAAACTCTCCTTATGTATGGATAATTATAGGACTTCTTTGTGTCATCTGCTCTGTGAGAGGGATGATGTCTGTTACTGAAAGTCATTCAAAAGGATTTTGCCATTTGTTGATGATTATTTACTTAACAATTATAGTATTTATTCTGCATGTGTAAGTCTCTGTTCCTCTTTCTCTATCTTTCCATCTCATCAAGTTTTGCCATAATCCTTCTGTCTGAAGGGCATATGATTTATGCTTGTATTATAAACAAGCATTTTTGAATTCTGAAGATAGGATGATTCATTTTATATTTGGTTCTTTTAGATATAACAGTTCATATTGTGAACTTATTTTGTTGTTATTATTTAGGGTAATCATCAGTTTGAAATTCTTTTAGAAATGGTAAAAATGTAACACTCTAAGTTTAACATTTTCCAAGAAAATATAGTTGGTAAGTTTATTTCATTGTTATATTTTAATCAATGTCTTTTGACTGAACTCATCATAAAAAATCTTTTCAAAGCTTGTGTTTCTGAGGTTTGCAATTTTTACACTCATTTTGTCATTGATCCATTATTTTCTTCCCTTGTTTTTACAAAACCATGTGTTCACATTAAAGCCAATTTTTAAGAGAAAACATCTCACAATTTCAATAATGGAACCCAACTTTTTAAATATTTATTTAAATAAAATATTCTTTGTTGCCTTTGTTTTGTGAATATATTTATATAATTATAATTTTGTATTTTTTAAGATTCTTATATTATTTTTAATATTTCTACAATTATTATTGTCAAAAATTGCAAAGTATTCTGTTAGATATTTCACTGTGATTTACTTCACCATTCCTTTCCATCCTTTTACTGATATTTTTTTTTTTTTTACTATTTTTGATAATGCTATAATGAATATTTCTGCTTGGATAGCTATTTTTTCTCTGCTGAATTAATTACTTATGAATATTTTATAACTTTTGAAACTTATTATCATTTTGCAGCCAGGAACAATCACAGACACAATATTAAAGTTTTACAGTTATATAAAATGTATTAGTTTTACCACATCATCAAAATTGGGTGTTAATACTTTAATTTTTTTCATTTTAACAGATATAAAATTACATTTTAATCATGCTCTAATTTTCATTTCTTTGATTATATCAAGCCAAGACTGAGTATTTTTCAAAATTTTGGAAACTTTTTGTATTCCCTCTTATGTGAATTGTCTGGGTATTCTTGGGGCATTTACATAAACTATTTTGTATAGGTGCTGATACTTTGTCATACTTAATTAAGTACTTTCCCAAATTGGTTTTCTTTGGTATTCTATTTTTCTTATTTTTAAATATTGTATAAATATTTCGGTAGACAACTATGTCTGTCTTCCCTTTGTGATACTGTTATTGCAAACAGTTTTCCATTTTAGAAATGAACTCTTTCTGTAGTGGATCTCAGCACAGAGAATAAATTCATGTAAAAAAGTTCCAAATTCTTGTTTATACAGTTAGAACCAAAATTGTTCAGGATGGCTTTCATCAGTGAATTGGCAATTTTAAAAACAGAATAAAATATTTTACTATGGGTATTATAGGTTATTTGGAGATTGAAAGTCAGAGCTATTCTTGGGATGGATATGTATTTTTCTTGGTTAAAAGCAATAGAAATTGATTCAGTTACCTAATAAAAGGTGAATTACTGGAAGGATATGACAGGCTCACTGAATGGAAGAGAAGCCAGAGGCCCAGGATTAGTAATTGCTTAGGAACAAGGGAGAACAGCAACACCATTGCTGAGACTCACCACTGTAACAGTCTGGTCCACTGCTACTACCAGAATATGGATGAGGCTTCCCTGGTGAGCAGTGACTCTCCAGACTACACAACATGAGGAATTCCCCAAAGTGGAGATCAGAGTGCCAATAGGAAGGGAGCTTTGGATGTTGGATGACCCTGAAAAATTGTTTACAATAGCACTTTTGCTGATTCAGCCCTGCCTATCCCTAGATTCTAGTTTATTGCTATGAAAGTTTCTCATCCATTGCAATTCACTAATAAAACTCCATAGAAACCAGGTTTTCTCTCCATTCCTACATTTCTTTTTTTTTTAAAGATTATTTATTTGAGAGAATGAGAATGAGAGAGAGAAAGCACATGGGGGGGAGGGTCAGAGGGAGAAGCAGACTCCCTGCTGAGCAGGGAGCCCGATGCGGGACTCGATCCAGGAACTCCAGGATCATGACCTGAGCCGAAGGCAGTCGCCCAACCAACTGAGCCACCCAGGCGCCCTCCATTCCTACATTTCCCTGACATTTTGAACAGAATATATAAATAGCTTAAGAATGCTTACCATTCATCTATTCCAAGTCTTCTCTTTTATATCAACATATTACTTCAGATAACTATTAGATGTTTGGTCTGATGAAGTTAGTATTAGAGTGAGTGGAAGATAATGATTTTAGGGGTCATTTCATTCTATTCCAAATAACACTTGGAACTTTATTGTTTTCCACTTGTCATGTATTTTTATTCAGAGGTCTAAACTTGCTCATTTTATTGTACACTTTATTGGAAGTTTCATGTAAGGCACCTCTTCTATTTGCTCATGACTAGACCTCTAGGCTTATGCCAAAACAGTTTCCTTCTTTGAACTCCACCAGGTTTAACATTTATCTTGTTCTTAGGGCATTGAATAATTGGAATCTTTGAATTCTATTGTTTACTTAGTTTATCTAAAATTTGTGTGACTTTTTAAGTGATAGCCATCTACCCTCTCAGCATATTAATTTCAAGTTAGGACTAAGAACTACTAGGTAATTGTACAGATATACAATTGTTAGAATTATTACAGTTGTTTGAATTGAATATCATTAAATTATTTGAATTATTACTCATAAGAAAGTATAAGTAAGTCAAAAGTTTTCAAAGTTATGCAATCTAAATATTAAACAGTGTTGTTGTTTTTTTACCATAAAAATATACTTCTGGAAAAATGTGCTAAAGAAGCAAAAGGTAATAATTGTTTCATTTTTTTTACATTTTGGTCCAGGTACAATTTATTTAATGCTTGAGACATATACATAAATATTCAAACCTGAATGAAGCAATAAAATAATGAATTTTCTCCTTTATTTTTTCCTCTTTAAGATCAAGACATCTGGCATTAATGATTAAAATGGGAAAGTGAAAAATATTTTAAAATTTCTGACCATTATACCAGGATTCGTTACATTATTTGGCTTTCAAATGGATCTTTTTCTGATAAACTTAGGGTTCAGTAGACTCTAAGAATAATTCTTTCATCTTCACTGTAAAGAAACAAAACCTAAATTATGGTTTTTGGTTATAATAAGGAGCCACTATTATTTTAAGGCCTAATCAAGCTAAATCAAGTAAAATCTGCATATGGACCTATTTTGCAATTAATCATTTAAACACTATTTCTTATGCCTTTACTATGTGCCAGACACTATGACAGACAATTGATATTTACAGAATGAACATGATCACTATAGTCAAGAAGTTTATAGCTCAAAATGCTATTAGTATAATTAATTCAGCAATTTATAACCTTTGCCCTGCCTATTTTTGCCATAGAAAACCTAGATTATGGTTGTAATGCCTGCCCTACAGTATTGCTTAGCCGTTAATGCACAGCCTACCCAAATGTAGTAGCATAATAAACAACAACAATGGTAAATAGTTATTTATCATTATTATCTATCAATGTTCTGAAACTTGACAGGCCTCAGCTAGTAGTCCTCACTTGGGTTCTTTTATCTTGTGGCTCTCAGGTGGGGCTGGGCCTGGAGTCATCTTGGAGACTTTCTTACCTACATGTCTCATAGTTAATGCTGGTTAGTAGATAGGACCTCAGCTATGGCTGTTGGCCAGAATACCTTCATATGGCCTCTCTATGTGGCTTGTCTTCCTTATAGCATGCAGCCTTAGTTCCAAGAGCAAGCATCCTGAGAGAGAGAGGGAGCCAGGTGGAAGCTATATCACCTTTTAAGATGAAGCCTTTGATGTCAGTAGGGTCATTTCCACTATACTCTGTTGATTGGGATGATCACAAAAGAATATCATGTAGTAACAAGAGCATATGGAGATATTGTTACAAGCCATCTTTGAAAAATACAACTGCCATACCTATTTAATTTTGGATGTGGTATACATAAGAATATCTATGGTACATGCTGAAAGTGAATTTACAGAGATTAATTTTACAGCCACACATTAGATTAATAGGAGATAGAATTGGGGAAGGGAAGACTAGAAGGCAATTTAGGATGAAGCGAATGATAAAAGAGAATGGAAAGCTGGTATTTAAGAAACATTTTGTTAGAAAAATAAACAGAACTTAAATACTATTAGATGTTAAGCACAAATTAGAAGATTTAAAATGATTCTAAGACATTAATTCTGGGTTACTAGAATAATAGTTGTGACAATAACAGAAGTAGATATATTGAAAAGTGCATATCATTTCATGGGATGCACAGAGGCATTCATTTTACATACTTGAAGTCTGACATGATGTTTGAGCTTTTAAAATATAGATGCCTTGTATAACATTGAAATACAGAGTGAACATGGCATAACATCAAAATACCTTGAGTAAGATATATAGGGGATGGAAATATATATTTGAGATTATCAGTATAGAAAGGAGAACCCATAAAATAGAATACTTTTCCTGAAGGGATAACATAGAAAGACATGAACCTAAGCTCATGGACTAAATCAGGGGCTTTCTATCGTTAGCTGTGTTGATAAATAATTTGTGTTTCGTTGGAAGACTATGCATTATCTGTAGCATGCACTCCCCCAGAATCAGATTCTAGTCCTGTTCACTGTCCTTGAGGTATTTTTCAACTCTGCATAAGTTATAGATAACTGGTAGATAGTGCTGTCCAGTGATTATAATTGGCCCCCCTGACTATAGAAAAATCAGGTTTGTCTTCCTCTGGAATTCATCTCAACACTCCTTTATATAAATTTGTACTGTTTGACTTTCCCTTTGAACCTGTTATATCATGTCTTGTATCATATGAGTAAAAACGTTCCTTAACATGTATTCATGTTTATATTTGTATGTTGTAAAAGACAAAATTATTCTGACACTTGTTAAAACAGTAGGTGTCAAAGCTGTCATAATAGGAGAGAAAGATGGGGCACAACTCAAAAACAAGGAAAAGCAAGGATTCATAGCTAAGGAGCAGGTTGAGAGGGGTCAGTGTATTAAAAAAAAATTACTAACAGGAGACATCCAGGGTAGGGAGAATTCTTGTTAAACTGACCTATGAAGATACTTGCTGAAGGCAAGCCAGAGTGACCAGATACCACTTGGAGGATGGTGTGGAATGAGGAATCTGATCACATATTATAGGTGATATGATATCATGGGTGGGAGGATTCTCTTTAAACTGGCTTAGCAGGGTGTTTGCTACAACAGGGCCAGGCAGACTTGAGGACAAGGCCCAGGGACCAGAACTAGTTGAGAAGAGGGCTCAGAGGTGCCCCACTTGTTTGCTCAAGGAGAGAGTCTTTGTCAACATGTATCATGATTTTACTTTGTTCTGAGGATTATTTTACCAGATGGTAGAAGGATAATCTGAGTGGCAGAAGAACCTAAAATTGTGGGGGAAGGGTGAACAAGTTGCATCTAGAGTGAAAGAAAGAAAAAACAAGAACAAAAAATCACTTCATGAGTGCTCTGACTCTTGACAAGTTATGATTCTCTCAGCCTCTGGTTCCTATTAGTGGGGTAGAAGGTAATAATAATGCATACTTTAGAAGAACATATACAGCTAAATGTTATAATGTGGGAGATGTTTCTCAAATCAGTGCGGGCTTTGTTAGCATGAAGTTATGACTACATTTGAGGAGTCAAAGAGGGGAATGTTTCAAGAAGAGCTGTGGAATAAGAACATGGCAGAGACTGCTAGTTGCCTCCTAATACCCATTTTGTCATTTTTTTGTTGTAGAACTTTGGCTTATAGCTGGGTGAATTACTGCCCACTCATAGTCTACATCTCCCAGCCTCTCTGATCACCTAATGTGGCTGTGGAATTGAGTTATGCTCATGAAAAATGAGCAGAAGTGTGAGGTATGGTCATGTATGTTTTCTTGCAATCCTCATCTAGAAGCTGAATTTGCTTTGTAATTCAGTTACTTTTGTCAAAAGTGCTCTGTGCTCACATAGACTATGCCTTTCAGACTTTTATCCCCCAGTACATGTTGTTATTGCAAATTACTTTTGCAAATAGTTGTTTTTTTCTTGGTTTATACTTCTTCTGTTTTTTTTTTTATTAGTTTCAGAGGTAGAATTTAGTGATTCATCCGTTGGATATAACACCCAGTGCTCATTACATCAAGTGCCCTCCTTAATGCCCATCACCCATTTATCCTTTCCCTCTACCTTCTCCCCTCTAACAACCCTCAGTTTGTTTCCTAGAGTTCAGTGTCTCTTATGGTTTGTCTACCTTTCAATTTTCTTCTTATTTTATTTTTCCTTCCCTTCCCCTATGTTCATCTTTTTGGTTTCTTAAATTCCACATATGATCTGAAATCATATTTGTCTTTCTCTGACTGACTTGTTTTGCTTAGCATAATACCCTCTAGTTCCATCCACACTGTTGCAAATGGCAAGAGTTCATTCTTTTTGATGGCTAATATTCCAGTGTGTGTGTGTGTGTGTGTGTGTGTGTGTGCACGCGCGTGCGTGCATATACACCACATCTTCATACATTCATCAGTTGATGGACACTTGAGCTTTTTCCATAACTTAGCTATTGTTGATAATATTGCTGTAAACATTGGAGTGCATGTACCCCTTTGAATCAGTATTTTTTGTATCCTTTGGGTAAATACCTAGTAGTGAAATTGCTGGGTTCTAGGGCAGTTCTATTTTTAACTTTTTGAGGAACCTCCACACTGTTTTTCAGAGTGGCTGCACCAGTTTGCATTCCCACCAACAGTGTAAGAGTTTTCCCCTTTCTCCACATCCTGGCTAACATCTGTTGTTAATTTTAGCCATTATGACAGTTGTGAGGTGATATCTCAAATGGTTTTGATTTGTATTTCCCTGATGATGAGTGATGTTGGGCATCTTTTCATATGTCTGCTAGCCATCTCTATGTCTTCTTTGGGAAAATATCTATTCTTGTCTTCTGCCCATTTCTTAACTGGATTATTTGTTTTTGAGTGTTGAGTTTGATAAGTTATTTACATATTTTGGATACCAGCCCTTTATCTGATATGTCATTTGCAAATATTTTCTCCTATTCAGTAGTTTGCCTTTTAGTTTTGTTGATTGTTTTCTTTGCTGTGCAGAATTCTTTTATCTTGATGAAGTCCCAGTAGTTCATTTTTGCTTTTGTTTCCCTTGCCTCCAGCGATGTGTCTAGTAAGAAGTTGCTGTGGCCAAGGTCAAAGATGTTCCTGTTTGTGTTCTCCTCTAGGATTCTGATGGATTCCTATCTCACATTTTGGTCTTTCATCTATTTTGAGTCTATATAGTGTAAGAAAGTGGTCCAGTTTCATTCTTCTGCATGTGGCTGTCCAATTTTCCCAACACCATTTATTGCAGAAACTCTTTTTTCCATTGGATATTCTTTCTTGCTTTGTTGAAGATTAATTGACCATATTGTGGTGGATCCATTTCTGGGTTTTCTATTCTGTTTCAATGATCTATGTGTCTGTTTTTGTGCCAGTACCATACTGTCTTGATGACTACGGCTTTGTAATATAACTTGAAGTCTGAAATTATGATTCCTCTAGCTTTGCTTTTCTTTTACAAGATTGTTTTGGCTAGTCAGGGTCTTTTCTGGTTCCATACAAATTTTAGGATTGTTCTAGCTCTTGAAAAATGCTGGTGGTATTTAGATAGGGATGGCATTTAATGTGTAGATTGCTTTGGGTAGTATAAATATTTTATCAATATTTGTTCTTCCAATTCATGAGCATGGAATGTTTTTCCATTTCTTTGTGTCTTTCTCAATTTCTTTCATAAGCGTTCTACAGTTTTCAGAGTACAGATATTTCACCTCTTTGGTTAGGTTTATTCTTAGGTATCTTATGTTTTTTGGTACAATTGTAAATGGGACTGATTCCCTGATTTCTCTTTCTGCTGTTTCATTATTGGTGTCTAGAAATGCAAGAGATTTCTGTATAATGATTTTATATTTGGCAACTTGCTGAATTCATGTGTCAGTTCTAGCAATTTTTTGGTGGAGTCTTTTGGGTTTACTACATAGAGTATTATGTAATCTGTGAAGAGTGAACGTTTGACTTCTTCCTTGCTGATTTAGATGCCTTTTATTTCTTTTTGGTGTCTGATTACTGAGGCTAGGACTTCCAGCACTATGTTAAACAACAGTGGTGGGTGTAGACATCCTTGTTCTGTTCCTGACTGTAGAGGAAAAGATCTCAGTTTTTCCCCATTGAGGATGATATTAGCTGTGGGTCTTTCATGGATGGCTTTTATGAGGTATGTTCCCTCTATCCCTACTTTGTTCAAGGTTTTTATCAAGAATGGATGCTGTATTTTGTCAAAAGCTTTTTCTGCATGTATTGAGAGGATTATATGGTTCTTATCCTTTCTTTTATTAATTTGGTTTATCACATTGATTGATTTGTGAATATTGAACTACCTTTGCAGCCAAAGAATAAATCCCACTTGATCATGGTAAATAATCCTTTTAATGTACTGTTGGATTCTATTTACTAGTATCTTGTTGAGAATTTGTGCATCCATGTTCACCAGGAATACTGGCCTGTAATTCTCCTTTTTAGTGGGGTCTTTGTCTGGTTTTGGAATCAAGATAATGCTGACCTCATTGAGTGAGTTTGGAGGTTTTCCTTCCATTTCTATTTTTTTCAAACAGCTTGAGAAGGATAGGTATCAACTGTTCTTTAAATGTCTGGTAGAATTTTCCTGGGAAGCCATCTGGCCCTAGACTTTTGTTTGTTGGGAGATTTTGATTACTGATTCAATTTCTGGTTATGAGTCTGTTCAAATTTTCTATTTCTTCCTGTTTCAAATTTGGTAGTTTATATGTTTCTAGGAATTTATCCATTTCTTCCAGATTGCCCAATTTGTTGGCATATAATTGCTCACAATCTTTTATAATTGTTTTAATTTCTGCAGTGTTGGTTGGGATTTCTCCTCTTTCATTTGTGATTTTATTTATTTGGGTCCTTTCTCTTTTCTTTTTGATAAGTTTGGCTAGGGGTTTGTCAATTTTACTAATTTTTTCAAAGAACCAGCTCCTAGTTTCCTTGATATGTTCTACTGGGTTTTTGTTTGTTTGTTTCTGTATCATTTATATCTGCTCTAATCTTTGTTATTTCCCTCTTCTGCTGGCTTTAGGCTTTATTTGCTGTTCTTTTCCAGCTCCTTTAGGTGTAAGGTCAGGTTGTGTATTTGAGAATTTTCTTGGTTCTTGAGGTAGATCTGTATTGCTATGTACTTCCCTCTTATGAATGCTTTTGCTGCATCCCAAAGGTTTTGGACTGTCGTGTTTTCATTTTAATTAGCTTCCATGTATTTTTTAATTTATTCTTTAATTTCCTGGTTAACGCTGTCACTCTTTTTAAGTTTTTATTTATTTATTTGCAAGGGAGAGAGAAGGCACGAGTGGGGGAGAGGGCAGAGTGAGGGGACAAGCAGACTCCTCGCTGATAGGGAGCCCAATTAAGGGCTCAATCCTAGGACCCTAAGATCATGACCTGACCTGAAGTCAGACACTCAACCAACTGAGCCATTCATTCTTAGTAGGATATTCATTCTTAGTAGATTTTCGGTTACAGTTAAGTAGATGGTGTTAAGAGTTTTCCTGATGAGTGGGCTCCCATTTTCATTGGCTACTCTAGGCAGAGACTTGGAAAATTTGACTTTTAAAAGCCTTTGAAGATCTTTTTTTAAAAGCATGTTCAAAGAGGATATGTATCTTTGTTGCACACCATTTTATTTTGCTTACTTTGTCAGTGCTGAAGTTTTTACTGACTTTGCTCTGGCTCCAGTAGAAGCTGCTAAGTTGGGATTTCAAACCAAGCAAGGATATGCTAATGTTCTAAGAGATGCTGCTTCCAAAAGGCATAAAGAAGGAGTGAGATGGTTTCTCATGACTGATAGAGATAAAGAGACCTTGATAAAATTGCTCGCTTAAGATATACTGTTGAAGTATTATACCCATTTTCTGACCTCACAGATTCTGTAGCATCTTTGGTGAATGAAGACGGCCCACCCAAGTGCTCCAGAGGTTTAGATGTAAAGAATGGACAGGGCTTTTGGGGTACCATCAAAATTGGGATTCTGACTAAGATATAGTAGTTTTTCCAGAAATTCAGAAGGTCTCCTTCAGGCTCCTTGTATTCTACCACTTGAGATTTCAACCTTTAAGGAGAAGCATGCTTTTCCTGAGGAAATAAATTAAGACAAATATGGACTGAGTTGCTTGCTGGCTTCTGTTGGCAAAATACAAAAATAATACTTATGCATTTGACAGTGTTGGACAGTTCCTGTTAATGGTATCACCTTTGCCTGAGGTGAGGACTCCACATTATTTGTTGAAAGAAACCAACTACCTGACTTATCTGTGATGTGAAAATTATTTAAAGCTTACTATACAAAGATGATATATTGAATCTGAAAATACTTAGAAAGAACTAAGTTTGCTATTTAAAGAGCTGTTAAAGAGATGATGAAAGAGAACCACTTTTAGAGCTGAACGTTCTAATTTCTACTCATTAATTGTCAGATGTCCAGGTATTGTCACTTAACACAACTAATTTTTTTATGTCCTTTAAAGGTTGGCAAAACTTACTGGTTACTATATGAGATTTTTAAAAAAGATTTTATTTATATATTTGTCAGAGAGAGAGAGAGCACAAGCAGGGGGAGAGGCAGGCAGAGGGAGAAGCAAGCAGGGAGCCCGATGCAGGGCTCGATCCCAGGGCCCTGGGATCATGACTTGAGCCAAAGGCAGACGCTTAACCCACTGAACCACCCAGGTGTCCTTTCTATGAGATTTTTTAATAGGAGTGTTTGGTGTAGGGGTACCTGGGTGGCTCAGTCGTTAAGCGTCTACCTTTGGCCCAGGTCATGATCCCAGTGTCCTGGGATCGAGCCCCACATTGGGCTCCCTGCTGAGCGGGAAGCCTGCTTCTCCCTCTCCCACTCCCCCTGCTTGTGTTCCCTCTCTCACTGTCTTTATCTCTCTCTGTGTCAAATAAATAAATAAAATCTTAAAAAAAAAAAAAGAGGAGTGTTTGGTGTAAGTTTTTGTTTTTGTTGTTGTTTTTTTTTTACAAGAAGAGTAAAATATAAGTAAACTTGGCCCTTGGTAGAACAAAACAGTTAATAAAATGGGGGTATTGTAAAGTGCCTTAATGTGTTAGTAGGTATCACCAGATATGTACCAGTAGGTAGAGTGAACTAAAAAGTTTCAGATGAGTGATTAGTAGTCCTAAACATAAAATGTAATAGGAGCCATGTACAAACCAGACAAAAGAATCTGGCCCACATCAAGTAAGTCTTTCTGTGTGTCTGTGAAAGGGCATATTCGATATTACAAACATAAACGGTAGAAGGGTTCATCTCTGAGGGACCAAAAGAAAACAGAGTATTTTTAAATTGATATAACAAGTGGGACCAAATATTATTTGGAACACATAGGTAATTAAGGAGGCACCAAATCAAAAGGCATTTTATTTTCAAATAGTTGATGGAGAATTAAAAATAATTTAACCTACATTATAACTTTATCAATTATAAATGTTTAGAGACAATAATTAGAAGATAATACAGAGGTAATAAGAAAGTCAGGGCAAAGATTATTGCACTAATTTCTTCTACTTCAAAGGAAGTCATGGGTGAGAGCTTTTATATCAACTTCTAAAATAAAATATGAAAGGGTAATATAAGACAGAAACTAGTGCTATGTTGTACATCCCGGTTAAAATAAAGCCTAAGGGTTTGTAGAGAGATAATGGGGAATGATGGTGCTGAGAGAAGTATGATTAATCATACTGCAGCAACTTACTGCCTACATCATATCAGGCTAATCTGTTGTTTTTTTTCAGCCCCATTTCCTCATCTTTGAGATGATAAAAGTAATAACACCTATCTGGGTGTGTTTTATGAAGGTTACAGGGGATGATATATCTAAAATTATGTGCACAAGAAATGGTAGCGAATAGTCAAAATTATTAAAGAAAGATACATATGATTCTGAAAATAAGGTCCTTGGAAGCTAATGTATTTTCCATACAAGATAAATCTACAGTTTTGATGAATTTGAACAAATATATATACTCATTAGCCACAAAACCAGTCCTGATAAACATTTCCATCACTCCCCAGTTTCCTTCATGCTCTTTTGGAGTTAGTTCCTCAGCCCTTCCCTTGCCCATGGCCCCTGCTGATTTATTTCCTGACCCTGTAGTTTCAATTTGCCTTTTTTAGAGTTTCATATAAGTGGAATCATACATCGTGGACCCTTTTATCTGGTTTCTTTCACTGCCCATATTTTTGTGATCCATCCATTTGGTGTATCAGTTTTTTGTTGCCCTTTATTGCCAAATTGGATTCCCATTTATGAATATACCAGCTTTTTTCCCCTTTCCAATTAAATGTCGGTGGGCATTTTAGTTGTTCCTATGCACACCTTTTTTGGAAACATGTTTCCCTTCTCTTGGTCAAAGGTCAAAAGATCAAGTGGTGGAATTGCTGGATTTCACTTTATGAGAATGCTTCACTTGACAAGAAAAGTTTCATTTTTTTGGCCAAACTCCTTTTCCCCCTTAGTGTTCAATACCATTTTTCACTCCCACCATCAGAGTATGGAAATGCTCTACATCCTTGGCAGTCTTTGGTGTGGTCGGTTATCTTGATTCTAGTCATTCAACTAGGTGTAGAGTGGTATCTCTTTCTGATCTTAATTTTATCTCCCTGATGACTAATGATATTTAGTATATTTTTCATATACTGATTAGCAAATCATATCTCTTTTTTAGTAGAGTGTCTATTTGAATATTTTGTGCAGGATCCAAACCATGTAACCCAGGGTCTGTAATCTGTCTTGACACAGTTTGGCTTCATTTGCCTCCTAGGTGAAACCATCTGTATTGTTCCAAGATGGGGGGGAATTTCTGTAAAGAGTGACATGGAGCAAAGATAAATCTAAAGTCCCATCAATCAAGTTGGAGCTTATCAAATTTTACTGTTGCTGATAACGATGATTAAAGACTAAATTGTAATAGTATCTGGGAAAGATTTAACATTGATTCTTTCATAATGTCATGTTTGACTACTCTAATCAATACAAATTATATACTTGGTGACTGCTTCATAAACACATTCTGTTGTAAAGTAATGTGAAATCTAGGTCATGTAACTACCCATAGGAAGTGTCAGGATTAAATAGAACAAAGCTTGTTAGGAAAAGGAATACATGGTTTAAATTCTCTCCTCCCTCCATTCCTTCCATCTCCTCAGCAGCTCCTCCCCTTCAGCCTCCTCCCTTTTGAGGTGTTGTTGGGGAAAATCTATTAGAGCAACTGCAGTTAACAATTGACCTTCCTGCTTTTCTCAACTGCGATTAACGCTTTTTTTTTTTTTTTTTTTTGGTTTTTGGTTAGCTTTACATCCAAAGAGAATATTTTTCAGTAGACAGTACTGTTTCCCATGTGTGATAAAATTGACAAATTGCACCTGTGCAAAGCATTATATTGGCTGTTCTATTTCTGTGAAGGCACTAAAGCAAGTGCACATATTTTCCTGGGAATGTTAAAATGTCAGCTCTGAGTGCTTTCTGCAGTATTTATGCTTACCCAGGTGTATCTGTGCCACAAAAAATGTGAGAAGAGATGCATGCATTGTTTTCAGTTTGATCATTATAACTGCTTTTTGCATCTGAGGGAAAATGTATTCTTTAAGTAGAAACTTAGCTACTTCTCACCCATGGTGGGCTCAGTTGTGATAAAGACTAAAGTTAGAGCTAGTTAAGGGAGAACTAATTTAATAGCATAAATTCTCATTATGCTACAGCTGTGCAGCCAAGTCAGGGACTGCTGATGAGATTGTGTCACATGGGGGCTTTGTCACTTCTGCTTGGGCTGGGGGAGTTTGAGAACCACTGACCCATTTGGAAACTTTAATTATGCAGCAGTTAACTGGTCTAAAAATTACCTCGACTAATTCTATCCTCAGAGCAATATATTCTGTATAAACCACTTTTAACTGAGTCAAGCCCCATTCTCATCCTCCTCCCTAACAAATTGTCGTGGCTCACTCCTGTGTTTGTTTTACCTCATATAAAAAAATACTTATATAGGTAAATGAGTTAAAGTATTTGGCTCTTAACTGTGACATACAAAGTATTAGCCTAAGATCCCATTTAAAGGCTGATTTATAACATTTATGTTCAAGGATATAAAGAGAATACGAAGAGAATGAAAATACACAATCTTCCATGACATTTTCCATTTTCATGTCTTTTTTCAGAAAAATTGAGTCCCAGTTGAAATTACCTATACAAAAACTGATTTTTAAAAATGCCTTTAGATGCACATTGGTTATATTTTAAATAGTTACAAAAATATGAATAGGGGAATTTCAATATTTTATGAAAATAGAACGACAAAATATTCTAGGTTGAGTATGACTTTAAAACAAAAGGACTTAAATTTTTTTATTGCCAACTTTATTTTGAATTCTTTTTCCTAAGAATTCAAGGTATATTCTACTTGAAAGAGAAAGATTTGAGGCATGCTAAAGAGCACATATTGACAGCTCTCCTGAAATGTTTTGCTATTAAAGATTTATGGGGCGGGGAATACCCACTCTGCCAGAAATTGGTGTTACAGTGTTGGAGAAGTAGGAGCTCATTTCCCTGTGAACTGCATGTCCTAAATTTTCAGGGGTTTTCTGGGTTTGCAGTTAGGAAGAGGGAAGCTTCTTATTCATCTTACTCAGTATGTCACTCATGTGTCTAAGTGTGGGTTTCCTTTATTTTTGACCCCTGATTCCTGGCTCTGATCTGTGTCTTTTTTTTTTTTTTTAAGTTCAAGTTAGTTCTCATATAGTATATTATTAGTTTCAGGGGTAGGATTTAGTGATTAATGATTAACAGTTGCATATAACACCCAGTGCTCATTATATCATGTGCCCTCCTTAATGCCCATCACCCAGTTACCCCATGCCCCTACATATATATCTCCCCCCTCTCAAGATTACTTCTTTCCCTGCTGAGTGAATTAAACCTCAGTAAAAGTGTGGGGGTAATGCAGCCATATCTCCCCTCCAGCAGCAACCTTCAGTTTGTTTCCTATAGTTAAGAGTCTCTTATGGTTTGTCTCCCTCTCTGATTTTGTCTTATTTTATTTTTCCTTCCCTTCCCCCATGTTCTGTTTTTGATCTGTGTCTTTTAATCTTGATTGGAGATCAAGACATGGACAGGACAATGGCTGGCTCTTTATTCATTCATACCCATAAGTG
This sequence comes from Callorhinus ursinus, assembly GCF_003265705.2. Classification (NCBI taxonomy): domain Eukaryota; kingdom Metazoa; phylum Chordata; class Mammalia; order Carnivora; family Otariidae; genus Callorhinus; species Callorhinus ursinus. The sequence continues at coordinate 50,748,285 of NW_027397073.1, forward strand.
GAGTTATGTGACATAAATTGTGTTTTGAGAATTAATAATTTCAAATGCTAGCTATTCCTACAGTTCTGGCAAATATCAAGCTTTTAGATAATTGATGCTATTTGCTATTTTATGTAGGTTTTAATTATTGAGCACAGTTTAAAATTTTCAAGAGCAGTATTTATAGTCAAAATGATAGATGTCTGGGATTTACTTCAGAATACTTCAGTGTGCCAGCAAATGCTTGTTTGACTCAAATCTATTTTCCTACCTTACTCTGATTTTCTCTCTGTTAAGAAAGTACATTTCCCTGGCTCTCTTTCACTCTGGCTTCCAGGAAGGTTTGTTCAATGTGGGGTACTGGCAGAAGATTGGAAAGTGAAAGGATGGGAGAAGCCAGGGTATTCTGCTCCAAATCACTCTGCCTCTTCCTGCAACATCTCTGGCTGTGAATGACTTGTCTGTAGCTCTGAGCCTGGTGGAACAGCTCCCACCATAGTCCCAGTGGTGCATCTTCTGACGTTCTAGTTCTTACTAGAGAGCCCTGACATCTGGGCTCTGGTAACATCTCTTTCCATTGTCTTTCTAATCCTAGGGTTGATTACAGCTTTTAGCTATTGTCATTCTCTGTTTCCTCAGACCTTCCATCACCTGTGAAACCAATCCACTTATATTTAAAATCCTTGTGTTTGAAAAACCAAAAGTGGTTCTTATTTCTTGGCTGGGCCTTGCTGACATTTCCATAAACAGAAAGGTGGGAGGAGCATCCTTGTCTGGTATGGTGGCATTAGCTCGCATCAGCCAGATCCCTGATGACATTTGGAAACTGAGAATAAAATAAACAAACGACAACATGAAGACTGAAAAATAAACTAAAGCACAGTATTGTGGAGGGGGATCACTACTTGGAGAGGTCAAATGCTTGGGAGAGGGGTTTACTACTTTTTTTCCTCCCACAGTTTTACCCCAAAGGCAGGCCCCATCCATGGAGTTGCACAGTGGCATATGCTGCTAAATCTGATAGAGATTTCATCTTTCTGGACAGAGGAATCAGAAAGGGGACCCTCATTTGGCCAGGGAGTTTCTCTTGTAAGAGAAAGAAAGCCAGAAGAGGGTTCTTCTACTTCTGTCTATTAACCTGAACTAGTCTCAGACTAACCCCTAAAAAATCCATGCATGGGACACAGCCAAAGAACTAAAACCAAGGTTTAAGGAGCTTAGCTGAAATTTGAACATCTGAACAAGTCTCCCAACTAACACATGCATGGAACAGAGTCAAAGCAATGTAACAAAGGTCTAAAAAACTAAATGGAATATTGAACTACCCCTATGGAGGGCAAAACAGACCTTAAGTTATGAACCTAATTAGGTCGAATGCCTTCTAAAATAGAAATATCAGGGTGCCTGGATGGCTCAGTCAGTTAAGTGTCTGACTCTTGATCTCAGCTCAAATCTTGATCTCAGGGTTGTGAGTTCAAGTCCCACACTGGGTTCCATGCTGGGTGTGGAGCCAACTTAAAAACAAACAAACAAATAAATAAAAATAAAATAGAATATCACCATTCTTTAGGTGATTATAATTGGATCTGGAGCCTATACAGCATAAAATTCATAATGTCTACAATGCAATCCAAAATTACTCAAAATGCAAAGAATTGGAGAAAAATATGACCAATTCCCAGGGGAAAAGCAGGACACACACACACACACACACACACACACACACACACACACACCCCAACCATGAGAAGACCCAATGTTGCAAGTATCAGATAATGACTTTAAAGTAGCTATTATAACTATGTTCCATGAGGTAAAGGAAAGGACACTTGATATCACATAGTTATCGCATATAATTGGTATGGAAGCAGTGATAATTATGAGGATTATAGTTTTGGATTACTGGTTTTTTATTGTGGTAAAATATGCATTATGGGGAATTTAACATTTTAACTATGTTTAAATATATAGTTCTCTGTCATTAAGTATGTTCACATTGCTGTACAACCATTACCACTATCGATCTCCAAAATATTTTCACCAACCCAAACTGAAACTGTACGTACTAAACAATTACTCTCCATTTCTATCTTCCTCCACCTTATGAAATTGTAGAAGCCAAGTGGAGGTACATAACTGTAAGAAGAAAGGTAAACATAACAACCATAATAGATGTTAAGGTTGGAAAGAAGAAAAAGGTGCCTTGAACTATAGAGTGCTATGATGTTAGCTAATAGATCATGGAGTTTGTAGAAAGAAAGTTGACAAGTGGAAAGTTGGTGTCAACTATTGCAATGGAAAACTGTAGCCCTTCATTCAGTTTTCATATCTAAGTTCACAGACCCCCAAGCCCATTCATTTCAGGTGAGCTCTTGAAAAATAATCCTACTGCCATTAGAAATATATAAAATAAATACTCCTTTGATCCTTTATTAAACAGACCCGATGCCATTTGCCAGGATAATCTTGTGATGAATAAGCAAGATTGCTAGTAATGAAATATGAGCTGACATTGATCCTAAGGGCACCTAAAACACAATTTCACATTTTCACATTTCAAAGCATACCCTAGTGGTCTTTGGGTCCATTTGCAGTTATTTCCGTGGATCTTGAATGTGTAATTGGGATAGATATAATTAGCAACTTGCAGGAACTTCTGACTTGTAAATGTTTGTCTATAGAGTAATGACCATTATAATCAAAGGGTTAGTTGAAGCCCTTGAAAATGTCCTCCCCTGTCTTGACCATGATGGTTAATGTGAAGGCCTTGGGGAAAGGATTAGTCCTCTAAACAGAGTAAACAGGCAGTCTGAAGACTCTGAGATGGGAATAAGATCAGTATCTCTAAGAGACAGAAAAGAGGACATTGTGCCTGAAGGGCAAGGAAAGAAGAAAGTAGTAGAAAAAGATAAAGTTGTAAAAGTAAAAGAGAAAATAATGCAAGGGGCTCTTAGGCCCTAATAAATAATGTGTATTTTATTTTCAGTGTTATTTATTAGCAGAGGAAATAAGTGCAAGCTACAGGCAGTTAATATGTGCAGCAGGGTA
>NW_027397073.1:50761311-50776375 GCF_003265705.2 Callorhinus ursinus
GTTTAGTGCTCCAAAGATATCTTGCAAGTCCTTTCTGGCCTGCCAGGTCTCTGTGGATAGGTCTGTTGCCAATCTAATATTTCTACCATTGTAGGTTACATATCTCTTCTCCCGAGCTGCTTTCAGGATTTTCTCTTTGTCTCTGAGACTCGTACGTTTTACTATTAGATGTCGGGGTGTTGACCTATTTTTATTGATTTTGAGAGGGGTTCTCTGTGCCTCCTGGATTTTGATGCCTGTTTCCTTCCTCACATTAGGGAAGTTCTCTGCTATTATTTACTCCAATATACCTTCTGCCCCTCTCTCTCTTTCCTCTTCTTCTGGGATCCCAATTATTCTAATGTTGTTTCATCTTATCATATTACTTATCTCTCAAGTTCTGCCCTCGTGATCCTGTAGGTGTTTCTCTCTCTTTTTCTCAGCCTCTTTATTTTCCTTAATTTGGTCTTCTATAGCACTGATTCTCTCTTCTGCCTCATTTATCCTAGCATTTAGTGCCCCCATTTTTGATTGCACCTCATCAATAGCCTTTTTGATTTCGACTTGGTTAGATTTTAGTTCTTTTATTTCTCCAGAAAGGGTTTCTCTAATAACTTCCACGCTTTTTTCAAGCCCAGCTAGTATCTTTAAAGTCATGATTCTGAACTCTAGGTCCGACATCATACTAATGTCCGTACTGAGTAGGTCCCTGGCTGACGGTACTACCTCTTGTTCTTTTTGCTGAGGTGATTTTTTTCGTCTTGTCATTTTGTCCAGAGGAGAATAGATGAATGAGAGAACAAAATGCTAACAGGTTAACAACTTCCCCAGCAAAGATACTGTATACAAATCAGAAAAGACCTGAAACCAGGGGTAAAGAAAGGGAAAGAAAGAAAAAAGAAAGAGGGAAAAAAAAAAGAAAAAACGATAAAAACCAAAACAGAACAATACAAAAAAAGCAGAATATGATCAAATATGATCAGGCTAGTGCATACATCAGTGCCACACACTAGATTTTGGGCGTATTTTGGTCTGTTAGAAAAAAGTGCCTCCTAAAATTTTAAAGGAAAAAAGACATATATATACAAAATAAGGGTTCATACAATGAAGGGATGGAAGATGACTGTAAAGATGAAAATTATAAAAGATTTTATAAAAGGAATAGATAAGATAAGTTGTTTGAAAAAAGAAAGACGAAGATTTAAAGAAAAAGGGAGAGAATGTGATCAGGCAGGAGACAGAACAAAGCCATACACTAGTGATTTAGGGTATATTTTGATCTGTTAGAAGAAACTGTATCTCAAAATTTTAAAGAGAGAACAAATTATATATATATATATATATGCCAAAAATAAGGGTAACTACTATGAAGGGATAAAATATGACTCCAAAAATGAAAAATAAAAAATGTTTTTTTTTTTAATAAAGGGATTGATATGATGGTGGTTGAAAAAGGGAAAAAGAAAAATTAGAAAACTACAGTTAAAAAAATTAACTGTGATGAACTAATGAATCATGGTAAAAAAAAGCCATGAATTCTATGTGCAGTATTCCCCTTGTGCTGGACTTCTCCCATTCTCCTTGATCGGTAAACTTGGTCTTGGCTTGCTGCCTGTTCGTGCTGATCTTCTGGGGGCGGGACCTGTTGCCGTGGTTTCCAAAAGTCTTTGCCAGAGGCTGAATTGCCCCGCCCTTGTCAGTCCCAGCTAAGCAAGCTGCTCGGGTTTGCTCTCAGCAGCTTTTGTTCCCTGCACGCTCTCGGTACAGCTTTGGAGGACCAGGGCGAAAATGGTGGCCTCCCAATCTCCACCTGGAGGAGCTGAGAACTCGGGGCCCTGCTCCTCGGTGCGCCCCCCAGAGAAAAGCAGTCAGTCACTCCTGTCTCCCTGGTCTCCGGCCGCACTCCGTGCTCACCCAGCCTGTGACCAAGCATTTGTGTCTCTGGCACCCGACCCCGTGTGGAATCTCCAAACCCAGCAGATCCCTGCGGTGCGTTCCCACACGGCTCCTCCCGGGGTAGAAAGGGGAGTCTCCCCAGCTCTGCTGCTTGTTGGGTCCCCGCTGGAGGAGCAGTGGCCTGACTGGGCCATGGATCACAGTTTATGGCAACCCCGAGCTGAGAGCCCGCGCCTCGGCTCTGTCTCTGCAGCCAGCTTCCGCGCTCCGATACCTGGGAGCTCTGCTGCACTCAGGCATCCCAGTCTTTCTGTGACCCCGAGGGTCCTGAGACCACATTGTCCCAGGAGGATTCCACCCCCCGCTTAGGCACTGGAGCGAGCGACGTCCCTCAGTGGAGCCGACTTCTAAAAGTTCCGATTTTGTGCTCTGCGGCTCTATCACTTGCCAGAAGCGGCCGACGGAGGCCCCCTCCCCCGTCGTCTATCCTCCCGAATATCGCCTCGGATTCACTTCTCCGCACGTCCTACCTTCCAGTAAGTGGTCGCTTCTCTGTTCAGAGAGTTGTTGCTACTCTCCTCTTCGATCTCCTGTTGAGTTCATAGGTGTTCAGAATGGTTTGATCCCTATTCAGCTGAATTCCTGAGACCAGACGAAATCTAGGTCTCCTACTCCTCTGCCATCTTGTTCCGCCCCCTCCTTTGTGTGATTTTTTAAAAAATCCCCTTTATCTAGTTTAAATATAATGAGAGCATGGATTGGATCTATATTTTTCTCTGCTGAATACCCAGTAACCCTGTGTAGGTACTCAGTAATTATTGATCGAATGCATGATTTGACCTGGATACAACTTGGTGAAATGCTAGAAGAGTAAGGATGGAGAAAATTCCTAAATATTAACATTTATGACAACATTGATTGACCTGGGAGCCATTACATTAAGTGAAATAAGCCAGAGATAGAAGAATTTTTAATGTTGACTCTAGACAGTAGAGATTATAGTACTTTCCTCACTCAAAATTAATATATGTTGAGGTTCACTTGAGAACTTATACATCTTTGTTCGTTTACTAAAATGCTTAATGACATGTCACTATGCTAGGTGTAGGGGATAGATACAGCAGAGACAATAACTTGTCTCTGTCATCCTAGAGTACAGAGCCAATCTTAAATGTTTAATTTAAATTGTCGTCTTCTTGCTGTCCAGCATGATTGCACTATTTTGTTAGTTCTGTGCCCGGGGAAAGCAAATATTTGTGGAAAGCAAAACATAATTTGGAAAGTAAATCTTTCTCCCCAAATCTGAAAATGAATTCCAGAAAGTAAAGGGAATTTCTGTTTTCTCTAGGGATATCTAAATGTTTTCCATTGTCATTAAAAAAGGGCGATACTGTGTGTACATGTGTGTCTGTGTGCATGTGTGTACATATGCTCACCCCATCTGTGTGCATTTGTATGTGCATTTCAGATATATAAAATGTTGATATAAGCACAACTGTTCAGGGATGAGTCAGTAAATAAGCTCAATCAAACTGAGCACTTTCCCATATTGGCTTCTCTTTCTAGCTGTGGGGTACATGACAATCTGTTTCCAGGCTTGCAGAGGGGAAGAAAATGCTCTTTCCAAGGTTCTTCATTGAACTAAGCAGAGAGGTGATTCATTCACCTGGAGCTGATGACCTCTGGGATGGATGACTGATGAAGACTCCCTATAAAGGTCCTTATGGCTATTCTACAAAAAGCTTGTCTTTGGAACACACCTGAGAGAGAGGATTTCTTAATAGTTCCCCCATACGACCTTTTTAAAAATTATTATTCTCCATGGAGATATTCAGATTTGGCCAACTTTTGTTGAATGGTCATTAAGTTCCAGGTACTGTAGGAAGTATTGTATACTTTTTCTTGCTCAGTATTTACCATAGCACTCTGAGGTAGGTACTATTTTTGCCCCCAGTCAGACCTGAGAAACTGAGGTTCTAAGATGCTCAGTAATTAAGCTAAGTTGGTACAACCAGTAAATGGGGGAACTAGGACTAGAATACAGATGTGATTATACAGATGTGATTTGACCTGATGATTTATGATTTTGATGAATAACACTATCATATGGTCTCCCAGTTATCCTCAGCTCTTTATCTTTTATCTTCTGCTCCCTGTTTTCTTTTTCTTTTTTATTGCTATCATTTGCATGTAGATACTAGAGTAATGATAAGAACTGCTTGGCCAGAAGCCCGATGAATTAAGTGATAGCTCTAAATACGACACAGAAGATCATTTTAAGTTACTATCTAATAAGGGAACTTAATATTAATAATGATTTATTAAAACTTACTAATTTGATTTAAAAACCTGTTTTATGTTGAGTCCAATAAAATCAACAGACAGTAATGATTCATATTTCAAGCAGTTTGCCTTCTAGATGGTAGAAAAAGGCCATTTTGTCAGATGGAAAGGGCACTGGAATAAGAATTAGGAGTCTTGGGTTTGAATTCATTTTAGCTAACTACTAGTCTGACAAGTTTTCTTTTGAAACGTGATTTTCAAAACTTGTAAATCACTTCCATCTCCTAAAATTCTGTGACCTGGAAATACTGGTAGTTCATGTAGAGGTTCTCAGAGAGACCAGTGTGATTTCAGATATAATGACATGAAAATGATTATCTATAATGATATATATATATGTATATATAATGATGTATAATATATATAATGATACTTAAAAATCAAATTAGACTATCCATGACATTAATTAAAACTTTTATAAGGCAGACTGTGCAGTGAAGAGATTGAAATTATAAATTTCATGTTGTTATTGACTAAATTCATCCATAGGCTTCAAACTTTAGAAGTTTTCAAGTTAAGTAATGGGTGAAAAATAAGTGGTGGTAGAGGCGATGCTACTTACTAATTCCAAAGATAATTCAGTTTCTGTGATCTGAAACAGAGCAATTGCTCATGCACCATATTGCTGTGGATGAATGGAGAAGATTCTGGGCCAAACTGCTGTCAGGGCATCTGTGTCTCTTTCTGGAGTCGGTAGTAGAGGAACATACAGATACAAGAACGTCACTTGGTTTTCCTGCATTCTCCCTTCCAATTAAGTGGAACATGAGGGCTAGAGGATGTGTGTGGGATATGGAGATGCACAGGGGAGGAAATAATTCAGATGCCAGAACCTAGAATAGGAAATATATTCAAATCCTACACTTTAGGAAAGATAAAAATATATTAATACATAAATGTTGCTTCTATTCTTGATACTATCATTTTAATTCATTTTTACACAAATAGAAGAGGAAAACTTTGTTTCTGTAATCTTAGCTCAGAATAGTATTTCTGCCAGGCTGAAAAAAAAGTTTCCTTAAATCATATGACTTAGTGTGATGAATATATTCTGAAATAAAAATGAGTTATTGGATGAAGTCTGAATAGGACACACTGTGCTCAGATTTTATCATCTCACCAGTGGTGTAAATATTGTGAACTAAAGCCAGGAACATATGGTTTAAAACTCAGTAATGCAGGCAATGAAGCAAAATATCCCTGTATCTATGTGCTACCCCAAATTAGACGTTAGTTTCCTATCCTTCTCTGAAGAGAACATATTTCTGATACCTTTTATGAAATTTATGAAGAAACAGGGCTTATTTTTGGTGATGTTTATTTACAACTTATACATATACCTACTTTGTGAATTTAGCACACCTAGATAGTCCAAAGGCAACAGGGATGTGTCTTTCTACATATGTCTTCTCGATAAAAGATATTTGCTGGAGCAAAAGCCAATCTTGTACCAGAAATCTAACAGGAAAAGATCACCCATTTCTTATGACTTATTTTAACATTTACTCTCATGTTAGAAGCATATATTCTTCTCCTCTTCTATCACTGGATAAAACATGCCAAGGATTTGAATAGGCAATTCACAGAAGAAAAAAAAATGCAGGCTTTTATTTTATTTATATCAGTGCAGTAGCCAAGCTAAACAAAATTATGTAGTTTTAAATTTAAAAGTACATTTTTTTTTTTAATAGCAGATGCTCACCAAGAAGAGGCCCAGTTCTCATTTGGCCAGAGCTGTTTCTTTTCTTTTCTTTTTTAAACCATTTTATTTATTTGACAGAGAGCACAAGTAGGCAGAGCAGCAGGCAGAAAAAGAGGGAGAAACAGGCTCCCTGCTGAGCAGGGAGCCTGATGTGGGGCTTGATCCCAGGACCCTGGGATCATGAACTGAGCCGAAGGCAGACGCTTAACTGAGCCCACCCAGGCGCCCCTAAAAGCACATAATTTTTATTAAAGAAAGAAACTTGCTCTGTAGTGCTCAAGATTTCAAGTGAGTTAAAAATTCCTTTTAGCATAAAATAGTGTTTCTATGGTCAAGCAAAAACAAAAGAAATCAGTATTTATTGGTTATGATTTAAAAGATTACTTTATAAGGATGATCTTGTAACATATATTGCCCGTGGGTGCTGGGCTCTGTTAAGGAAGTGGTTAGCATGTTTATCATGTTGCAATACATTTATCTGTGAACAAAGGTGAAGCCCACAGACTAGAGGGAATTATACAAATGTGCTATAAATCTGTGTCCTTCTTTGCAACACCAGTCCCTACACACACTCTCTCTTTCTCCCCTTTCAGCCTTTTTAGCCTCTTATCCATACTGCTTTTCCTTCCACCTCTTTCCTTTCTCTCTTGGTTCCTTTTGTGTTTTTCTATCTTCCACTTTTTGATTTTTAGGCTTTCAACATACCTCTTAACTCTTCTTCCCTTTTTATTCTGATGTACCTTCTGTTTAGTTTTTCTTGTTTTAAAATATCCCCTTCTAATTTTGTTTTATATTTTATTTCATTTCTTACCTAGTCTCACCAGTTCTTCCTCCATTATTTTTTTCACTGTTCCACTCCCACTGTCCCACTGTGCCCCTCCATCTCCCACCTTCTGGACTGAATAGTAGGAAGAAATACATTTCCTTCCACAAGTTAATACCCTCTCCTCCAGTGTGATTGAGGTTTGCAGCTGTCAATGTATCTTCTCCCTGGGTCTAACATTTCACTAATTCTACATAACTTGCCCCACCATGCCCACTCCCTCCTCCTCAAAGAAAGAAACATAAAACCAAAATGTGTCTGGGTGTATTAAGCTTTCTGAATTTACTAGTAGACTCATTACACTAAAGATGAGTACACTAACTGGGCTAGACGAAATACCCATTTAAAATTTAACTTTCTTTGCCACTTCTAATAAATCAAAACATACTCAAATGGTAAAGTCCCTACCTGTGCCAGAGTAGGTAACACTCAGGGCTTAAAAGACTTGTAAAGATATGCTTAAAAATCATTTTGGAAATAATCACCTTCAAATAAAACACTAGAAACTAAGAGACACATTTTCTCATATGTCATTGTTTAGTTGATAAAAATTGTGATGAGCTTTTAATTTTTTCATTACTTTGTTCTCTTTTTTTGCCTTTTTCTATAATCTTGATCAAACTGAGTTTTCAGTTAAGAAATAAAATAGCAGTTATCCAGGCAATTAATTAAAATAAGATTGATGTCAAACTTTAAGAATCATATATTGAAAGAAAGGCTTCCAAACATGGATCTCAAATTAGAATTGAAATAATCTATTACTCACAAAGTTGCCAAGAGAAACAGGACCTTCTGCAACCTCTTCTATGGTTTGATAGCCGATACTACAGAAGAGGCAATTCATTTAATTTGGAATTAATTCAGTAATTTGTGTTAAATGAGACTGTTCGTTCTGGTGTCTTTGACTTAAATATCTGGTTTGTCACTATATAGAATGTTTTGGACTGCTGCCAAAAAAGAACTAATCATAAAAATGTAAATGTATAAAAATGAAATCATAAAAAAATTAGAAGAAGAAAATTTAGGTGAGTTCATAAATAATCTTTGAATTGGTCTTTATTAGCAGGGCATTAAAAATAAAAAGAAGCTGTAAGTGATTGACAAATTAGTTGCAAAGAAATGGGAAATTTTTTATAGTAAGACAGACAACAATCTAAGTTAAAAAACAAAACAAATCTTTTACATGATGAACTGGAGAAAGTTGCAAAATGTGGAACAGTCAAACTAATGGGGGTAATGGAAATATTCATTATCTTGAATGTGGTAATGGCCTCAGGTGTGTATACATATGTTAAAACTTATTAAATTATGCACTTTTGAAATGAGAAGTATAATGTATGTCAATTTATTTTCCACTGGAAGACCATAATTAGGAGCAACCACTTGCAAAACAACTTATCATCCCCCCAAATCTAAAATTTATATGCATATATCTATTTATCAATATCACATATTAGATATCCTGGAAACTGTCCCAATGCAAAATATTTACACGTGCTGGATAAACTATAACATATGTCCTTTAAAATGAACAGCTGGAATAAGAAGAATGAAATGGAAATGCTCAGGGACCATATATGAAGAGTGAACAGAAAACCAGAATGGTAAGCAAGTGTTGATGTCAAGGCTGTCCTGAGTGTATCTGCCAATTTCAGTAACCTAGAGCTTTGGGTTTGATGGCCATGCAGGGGTCATTATAAGGAGATGAATGGAGATTGAGGCTTCTGCTTAAACTAAAGCCCTCAAAAAACTATAATGTTGGTGAAAGGGAAGACTAGAAAAATTCCAGGTACCAGCAAAAAGAGAAGACAAGGGAACTTGACGGTCTTATCCTGGGCTTTCAGTGAAAACAAAACAAAACAAACAGCAAAAACTCTTCTCTGAGAATTTGTATTGATAAGCCTGTGTTCATATAGTCCAAACTATATCAGATATGCAAATGTTTTGGGTGATCCAGAAAATCCCAATCTGAGAATTTACCTTAAAGTGGCTTTGTCTGGTAGTATCTTTGGGTGCCTGGCTATAGCAAAAGATAATCTCTCTCAAACAGAGGCACCAAGAAACTTCCTATCTGTAAATTCCACATGAAGTTGATACTAAAATCGAAAATGATTAAGACACAAACTACCATTAGTGACAACAGAAATAAAAAGTCAGAATTAGACTCCTAACAGCACCAGATAAAAGAATTATTGAATAAAGACATAAGACAAATTTGCTTAATATGTTTCAAAACAGAAAGGAATAAAAAAACAGCACAAAATAAGATAGTGTTTTTAAATGAAGATTTGAAGAAAACTTAGTATAATTTCTAGATATAAACAATACCAACATTGCTATAAATGCTAAAAGAATGTTAAATATCAGAATAGACAAAATTGAAGACAATTTGTAAACTGAAGCATAGATTTAGAAACTGAAGCAAAATATAATACAGAGAGATAAGGAATAGATAATATGAGAGGCAAGGCAACCTGGAATTAAAATGAGAATATATAACCTACCTTTTTTGATATTTCAGAGGAAGAGAATAAAGATTAAGGAAGAAAAGCTATTTGAAATAGTAATACTAGAGAATTTTCTGGAACTGATGAAAGACACAAATCTTCAGATTTAGTAAACACAATAAAATCCAAGCAAAAAAATAAAACAAATTCATTTGAAAATACATTGTTGTATTTAAATGTATACTACATTTCCATTGTAGTTATTTGGAACCTCAAACCAAATAAGAAGACTTAAAAGCAACCAGAGAGAAGAGACTATTAAAAAGAGCCTAGACTTCTGAATAACAATGGCAGGACCCTGAGGAGTAGAGCAGTGTCTTCAAAGTCTTGGAAGAAAAAAATAACCATCAGACACAAAGAAATGGAAAGTCATTCCATGCTCATGGATTGGAAAGAACAAATATTGTTAAAATGTCTGTACTATCAAAGCAATCTGTATATTTAAAGCAATCCCTATAAAATACCAATAGTTTTTTTCACAGAACTAGAACAAACAATCCTAAACTTTGTAGGGAACCACAGAAAACCCCCAAATAGTCAAAACAATCTTGAAAAAGAAAGATGGAGCTAGAGGCATCACAATTCCAGACTTTAAGTTATATTTCAAAGCTATAGTAATCAAACTAGTGTGGTACTGGCACAAAAATAGACACATAGGTCAATAGAACAGACGAGAAAAAACCAGAATTAAACCACCATAATATGGGCAATTAATCTTCGGCAGAGCAGGAAAGAATATCTAAAGGGAAAAAAAACAGTCTCTTCAATAAATGGTGTTGGGAAAACTGGACAGCAACATTCAGAAGAATGAAACTAGACTACTTTCTTATACCATGCATAAAAATAAATTCAAAATGGATGAAAGATCTAAATGTGAAACAGGAAACCATAAAAATCCTAGAGGAGAACACAGGCAGTAACTTTGACATTGGCCATAGGAAATTCTCTCAAGATATGTCTCCTGAGGCAAGGGCAATAAAAGCAAAAATAAACTATTGGGACTACATCAAAATAAAAGCTTCTGCACAGTGAAGGAAACAATCAACAAAACTAAAAGGCAACCTATGGAATGGGGGAAGATATTTGCATTTATTTTTAGTGATATGTAGTGAAAGTATGAAGAAATCCATTGAAATGACATAAAAGATATTAGTTTTCTCTCTTAAGTCAAGAGGGAATGCATTCAGAGAGAATTATTGAGGGAGCTTATTAGGCAGGGGTGGGTTTAGGGTTATCAGATAAAAAGCTAGTATCCAAAATATACAAAGAACTTATCAAACTCAACACCCAAAAAACAAATAATCCAGTTAAAAAATGGATAGGAGAAATGAACAGACATTTCTCCAAAGAAGACAGATGGTCAACAGACACATGAAAAAATGCTCATCATCACTGATCATGGGATATGCCAATCAAAACTACAGTGAGATATCACCTCACACTTGTCAGAATGGCTAAAATCAACATGACAAGAAACAACAGGTGTTGACGAGGATGTGGAGAAAAAGGAATCCTTGGGCACTTTTTATGGGAATGCAAACTGGTGCAGCCATCTTGAAGAACAGCATGGAGTTTCCTTAAAAAGTTAAAAATAGAGCTGGGCGGAGCAAGATGGTGGAGAAGTAGGAGACCTGGATTTCGTCTGGTCTCAAGAATTCAGCTGAATAGGGATCAAACCATTCTGAACACCTATGAACTCAACAGGAGATCGAAGAAGAGAGTAGCAACAACTCTCTGAACAGAGAAGCGACCACTTACCGAAAGGTAGGACGTGCGGAAAAGTGAATCCGAGGCGATATTCGGGAGGATGGATGGCGGGGGAGGGGGCCTCCGTCAGCCGCTTCTGGCAAGTGATAGAGCCGCGGAGCACAAAATTGGACCTTTTAGAAGCTGGCTCCGCTGAGGGACGTCGCTCCAGTGGCTAAGTGGGGGGTGGAACCCTCTCGGGACAGTGTGGTCTCAGGACCCTCGGGGTCACAGAAAGACCGGGGTTGCCTGAGTGCGGCAGAGCTCCCAGGGATCAGAGTGGGGAAGCCAGCTGCAGAGACGGAGCCAAGGTGCGGGCTCTGAGCTCGGGGTGGCCATAAACTGATCCGTGGCCCAGTCAGGCCACTGCTCCTCCAGCAGGGACCCAACAAGTGGCAGAGCTGGGGAGACTCCCCTTCCTCCCCTAGGAGGAGCGGTGTGGGAGCGCACCGCAGGGATCTGCTGGGTTTGGAGATTCCACACAGGGTCAAGTGCCAGAGGTAGAGATGCTCAGTCATAGGCCGGGTGAGCACGGAGTGCTGCCGGAGACTGGGGAGGCGGGAGTGATTGACTGCTTTTCTTTGGGGGCGCACTGAGGAGCAGGGCCCCGAGTTCTCAGCTCCTCCGGGCGGAGAGTGGGAGGCCACCATTTTCACCCTGGTCCTCCAAAGCTGTACGGAGAGATTGCAGGGAACAAAGGCTCCTGAGAGCAAACCCGAGCAGCTTGCTTAGCCCGGTCGGCAAGGGCGGGGCAATTCCGCCACCGGCAAAGACATTTGGAAACCATGGCAACAGGCCCCTCCCCCAGAAGATCAGCAGGAACAGCCAGCAAGCCAAGACCAAGTTTACCAATCAAGGAGAACGGGAGAACTCCAGCACTAGGGGAATACTGCACATAGAATTCATGGCTTTTTTTTACCATGATTCATTAGTTTTTCAAAGTTAATTTTTTAACTGGTTTTTTTTGAAATTTTCTTTTTCCCTTTTTCAACCAACATCTTATCACTCCCTTTTTTAAAAAAACCTTTTTTATTTTTCATTTTTAGAGTCATATTTTATCTCTTCATGTAGTTACCCTTATTTTTGGCATATATATATAAGTTGTTCTCTCTTTAAAATTTTGAGGTACAGTTTCTTCTAACAGATCAAAATACACCCTAAATCACTAGTGTATGGCTCTGTTCTAGTCTCCTGCCTGATCACATTCTCTCCCGTTTTTAGTCTCCTGCCTGATCACATTCTCTAGGTTTTTTTTCTTTTTTTTTTAAAAACTTCTTTCTTTTTTCAAACAACTTCTTATCAATTCTTTTTATAAAATCTTTTATAATTTTCATCTTTACAGTCATCTTCCATCCCTTCATTGTATCAACCCTTATTTTGTACATATAGGAGTCTTTCTTCCTTTAAAATTTTAGGAGGCACTTTTTTCTAACAGACCAAAATACGCCCAAAATCTAGTGTGTGGCACTGATGTATGCACTAGCCTGATCATATTTGATCATATTCTGTTTTTTTTTTGTTTGTTCTGTTTTTGTTTGTTCTTATCTTTTTCTTTTTCTTCTTTTATCTCTTTCTTTTTTCCGTCTTTCCCTTTCTTTTCCCCTGGTTTCAGGTCTTTTCTGAATTGTATACAGTATATTTTCTGGGGATGTTGTTAACCTGTTAGCGTTTTGCTCTCTCATTCATCTAGTCTCCTCTGGACAAAATGACAAGATGAAGAAAATCACCTCAGCAAAAGAACAAGAAGTAGTACCATCTTCCAGGGACCTACTCAATACGGACATTAGTTCAATGTCGGAACTAGAGTTCAGAATCATGACTTTAAAGACACTAGCTGGGCTTGAAAAAAGCGTGGAAGTTATTAGAGAAACCCTTTCTGGAGAAATAAAAGAACTAAAATCTAACCAAGTCGAAATCAAAAAGGCTATTGATGAGGTGCAATCAAAAATGGGGGCACTAAATGCTAGGATAAATGAGGCAGAAGAGAGAATCAGCGATATAGAAGACCAAATGATGGAAAATAAAGAGGCTGAGAAAGAGAGAGAGAAACAACTACAGGACCACGAGGGTAGAATTTGAGAGATAAGCGATACTATAAGATGAAACAACATTAGAATAATTGGGATCCCAGAAGAAGAAGAAAGAGAGAGAGGGGCAGAAGGTATATTGGAGCAAATAATAGCAGAGAACTTCCCTAATGTGGGGAAGGAAACAGGCATCAAAATCGAGGAGGCACAGAGAACCCCTCTCAAAATCAATAAAAATACCGACATCTAATAGTAAAACTTATGAGTCTCAGAGACAAAGAGAAAATCCTGAAAGCAGCTCGGGAGAAGAGATATGCAACCTACAATGGTAGAAATATTAGTTTGGCAACAGACCTATCCACAGAGACCTGGCAGGCCAGAAAGGACTGGCAAGATATCTTCAGAGCACTAAATGAGAAAAATATGCAGCCAAGAATACTATATCCAGCTAGGCTGTCATTGAAAATACAAGGAGAAATAAAAAGCTTCCAGGACAAAGAAAAACTAAAGGAATTTGCAAACACGATACCAGCCCTCCAAGAAATATTGAAAGGGGTCCTCTAAGCAAAGAGAGAGCCTAAAGGCAGCATAGATCAGAAAGGAACACAGACAATATACAGTAACAGTCACCCTACAGGCACTACAATGGCACTAAATTCATACCTTTCAATAGTTACCCTGAATGTAAATGGGCTAAAGGCCCCAATCAAAAGACACAGGCTATTAGACTGGATTAAAAAACAAGACCCATTGATATGCTGTCTGCAAGAGACTCATTTTAGACCCAAAGACACCCCCAGATTGAAAGTGAGGGGATTGAAAACCATTTACCGTGCTAATGGACATCAAAAGAAAGCTGGGGTGGCAATCCTTATATCAGAAAAATTTGATTTTAAACCAAAGACTGTAATAAGAAATGAAGAAGGAGACTATATCCTACTTAAAGGGTCTATCCAACAAGAAGATCTGACAATTGTAAATATCTATGCCCCGAACATGGGAGCAGCCAATTATATAAGCCAATTAATAACAAAAGCAAGGAAACACATTGACAACAATACAATAATAGTGGGGGACCTTAACACCCCCCTCACTGAAATGGACAGTTCTTCTAAGTAAAAGGTCAAGAAGGAAATGAAGACTTTAAATGAAACACTGGACCAAATGGACTTTACAAACATATTCAGAACATTCCATCCCAAGGCAACGGAATACACATTCTTCTCTAGTGCCCATGGAACATTCTCCAGAATTGATCACATCCTAGGTCACAAATCAGGTTTCAACCGGTACCAAAAGATTGGGATCATTCCCTGCATATTTTCAGACCACAATGCTTTGAAACTTGAACTCAATCACAAGAGGGAAGTCGGAAAGAACTCAAATACATGGAGGCTAAAGAGCATCTTACTAAAGAATGAATGGGTCAACCAGGAAATTAAAGAAGAATTAAAAAAATTCATGGAAACCAATGAAAATGAAAACACAACTGTTCAAAATCTTTGGGATGCAGCAAAGGCAATCCTGAGAGGAAAGTATATAGCAATACAAGCCTTTCTCAAGAAACAAGAAAGATCTCAAATGCACAACCTAATCCTACACCTAAAGGAGCTAGAGAAAAAAACAGCACATAACGCCTAAACCCAGCAGGAGAAGAGAAATAAGAAAGATCAGAGCAGAAATCAATGAACTAGAAACCAAATGAACACTAGAACAGATCTACGAAACCAGGAGCTGGTTCTTTGAAAGAATTAACAAGATTGATAAACCCCTGGTCAGACTTATCAAAAAGAAAAGAGAAATGACCCAAATCAACAAAATCATGAATGAAAGAGGAGAAATCACAACCAACACCAAAGAAATACAAACAGTATAAGAACATATTATGAGCAAATTTATGCCAGCAAATTAGATATCCAGGAAGAAATGGGTGCATTCCTAGAGATGTATCAACTACCAAAATTGAACCAGGAAGAAATAGAAAACCTGAACAGACCTATAACCACTAAGGAAATTGAAGCAGTCATCAAAAATCTCCCAA
>NW_027397073.1:50781375-50799142 GCF_003265705.2 Callorhinus ursinus
GGATGCAAAACTTCTCACCAAAATACTAGCCAATAGGATCCAACAGTACATTAAAAGGATTATTCACCATGACCAAGTGGGATTTATCCCTGGGCTGCAAGGCTGGTTCAACATCCGCAAATCAATCAACGTGATACAATACATTAACAAAAGAAAGAACAAGAATCATATGATTCTCTAAATAGATGCAGAAAAAGCATTTGACAAAGTACAACATCCTTTCTTGATCAAAACTCTTCAGAGTATAGGGATAGAGGGTACATACCTCATTATCATAAAAGCCATCTATGAAAAACCTACAGCGAATATCATTCTCAATGGGGAAAAGCTGAGAGCTTTTCCCCTAAGGTCAGGAATGTGGCAGGGATGTCCACTATCACCACTGCTCTTCAGCATAGTATTAGAAGTCCTAGCCACAGCAATCAGACAACAAAAAGAGATCAAAGGCATCCAAATCGGCAAAGAGGAAGTCAAACTCTCACTCTTTGCAGAGGATATGATACTGTATGTGGAAAACCCAAAAGACTCCACCCCAAAACTGCTAGCACTCCTACAGGAATTCAGTCAAGTAGCAGGATATAAAATCAATGCACAGAAATCAGTGGCATTCCTATACACGAACAACAAGACAGAAGACAGACAAATGAAGGAGTCGATCCCATTTACAATTGCACCCCAAACCATAAGATACCTAGGAATAAATTTAACCAAAGAGGCAAAGGATCTGTACTCAGAAAACTAAAATACTCATGAAAGAAATTGAAGAAGACAGAAAGAAATGGAAAAACGTTCCTTGCTCATGGATTGGAAGAACCAACATTGTGAAGATGTCAATGCTACCTAGAGCAATCTACACATTCAGTGCAATCCCCATCAAAACACCCACTTTTTTGAAAGAAATGGAACAAATAATCCTAAAATTTGTATGGAACCAGAAGAGACCCCGAATAGCCAGAGGAATGTTGAAAAAGAAAAGCAAAGCTGGCGGCATCACAATTCCGGACTTCCAGCTCTATTACAAAGCTGTCATCATCAAGACAGTCTGGTACTGGCACAAAAACAGACACATAGATCAATGGAACAGAATCGAGGCCCCAGAAATGGACCCTCAACTCTATGATCAACTCATCTTTGACAAAGCAGGAAAGAGTGTCCAATGGAAAAAAGACATTCTCTTCAACAAATGGTGTTGGGAAAATTGGACAGCCACATGCAGAAGAAGGAAACTGGACAATTTCCTTACACCACACACAAAAATAGACTCCAAATGGTTGAAAGACCTAAACGTGAGACAGGAGTCCATCAAAATCCTAAAGGAGAACATAGGCAGCAACCTCTTCGACCTCAGCTGCAGCAACTTCTTTCCAGAAACATTGCAAAAGGCAAGGGAAGCAAGGGCAAAAATGAACTATTGGGATTTCATCAAGATAAAAAGCTTTTGCACAGCAAAAGAAACAGTCAACAAAACCGAAAGACAACCGAGAAAATGGCAGAAAATATTTGAAAATGACATATCAGGTAAAGGGCTAGTATCCAGAATCTATACAGAACTTATGAAACTCAACACCCAAAGAACAAATAATCCAATCAAGAAATGGGCAGAAGACATGAGCAGACATTTTTCCAAAGAAGACATTACATTACATTGAAAAGTCCTTTTATCCCATTTGGATAAATGGCCAACAGACACATGAAAAAGTCCTCAACATTGCTCAGCATCAGGGAAATCCAAATCAAAACCTCAAGGAGATACCACCTCACACCCGTCAGAATGGCTAAAATTAACAAGTCAGGAAACGACAGATGTTGGCAGGGATGCGGAGAAAGGGGAACCCTCCTACACTGTTGGTGAGAATGCAAGCTGGTGCAGCCACTCTGGAGAACAGTATGGAGGTTCCTCAAACAGTTGAAAATAGAGCTACCATATGATCCAGCAATTGCACTACTGGGTATTTACCCCAAAGATACAAATGTAGGGATTCGAAGGGGTACGTGCACCCCAATGTTTATAGCAGCAATATCCACAATAGCCAAACTGTGGAAAGAGCCAAGATGTCCATCAACAGATGAATGGATATAGAAGAGGTGGTATATATACACAATAGAATATTATGCAGCCATCAAAAAGAATGAGATCTTGCCATTTGCAACGACATGGATGGAACTGGAGGGTGTTATGCTGAGTGAAATAAGTCAATCAGAGAAAGACATGTATCATATGACCACTGATATGAGAAAATCTCAATCTCAGGAAAGAAACTGAGGTTTGCTGGAATGGTGGGGGGTGGGAGGGATGGGGTGGCTGGGTGATAGACATTGTGGAGGATATGTGCTATGGTGAGCGCTGTGAATTGTGCAAGACTGTTGAATCACAGATCTGTACCTCTGAAACAATAGTGCAATATATGTTAAGAAAAAAAAAAGAAGTTAGCAGGAGGGGAAGAATGAGGGGGAGTACGTCGGAGGGGGAGATGAACCATGAGGGACGATGGACTCTGAAAAACAAACTGAGCGTTCTAGAGGGGAGGAGAGTGGGGGATGGTTTAGCCTGGTGATGGGTATTAAAGAGGGCACGTTCTGCGTAGATCACTGGGTGTTATGCACAAACCTTGAATCATGGAACACTACATCCAAAACTAATGATGTAATGTATGGTGATTAACATAACAATAAAAAATTAAAAAAAGAAAAGTTAAAAATAGAACCACCCTACAATCCACTAATTGCACTACTGAGTATTTACCCAAAAAATACAAAAACACTAATTCAAAGGGATATATGTGCCCCTACGTTTATAGCAGCATTATTTACAATAGCAAGATATGAAAGCAGCCCGAGCGTCCATTGATTGATGAATGGATAAAGAAGAGGTTGTATGTATATATACAGTGGAATACTATTCCACCATAAAAAAGAATGAAATCTTGCCATTTGCAACACGGATGGAGTTAGACAGTATAATGAAGTCAGAAAATAAGTCAGAGAAAGACAAATACCATATGATTTGACTCATATGTGGAATTAAGAAACAAAAGAAGCGAAAGGAAAAAAATGAAAGAGAGACAAAGCAAGAAACAGACTCTAAATATAGAGAATAATCTGTTGGTTACAAGAGGGGAGGGGTGAGGAAGATGGGTTAAGCAGGTGAAGGAAATTAAGGAGTGCACTTGTCACGATGAGAACCGAGTGATGTATGGAAGTGTTGAATCAGTATATTGTATACCTGAAGCTAATACAGTGCTGTATGTTAACTAACTAGAAGTAAAATAAAAACTTAAGTAAGAAAAAAAAATTAACCTAGAATTGTATTCCCAGCATTTAGTAGGAGCATAATCTCTCTGACTTTGGAGGCCAATGCGATATTGCCTATAAAAGATGAAGATATGCACACATTAGGAATATTCATAAAATCATTTTATGCAGTAGGGAAAAATGTACACAACTCATATTTCCATCAATAGGAGAATGGATAAATAAATTATGACATTTTTAGTACAATGGAATATTACAAAGTGGTAAAAATGAAAAAAACTGGGACTGTAGCTCAACATGGTTGAATCTTGCACACATCATCTTGTGCAAAAATAGAAGTTGATGAAGAGTCAATGGCAGCTGACACTATATGAAATGTAAAAACACAAAAATGTGTTTTCTTATATTATTAAATACTTTATCGTTGTTATAAAGATGGTAAAGTGTATGAACATTGACTTACTGACTCTAGTACTATGAATCTATGCTGCAGATATACTATGAATATATATATATATTGTGATGCATTTTCTGGGACTTGCCATAGTCTTTACGTGGTGTCTTCTCCTATGACATTGACCTCTGATACCATTAGGTCTACTGGATTACATCACCTAAGTGGCATGATTGCTTGTACTGCATTTAGGACCTGCTTAGTGGTCTTTTGTGCTCTAGGACCCACTCAAACCTGGCCACCTTCCCTTATACTCTTGAACGGGAACAGTATTCCCAAGTGTGGAAAATGCTGCTTACAGAACCCAAAGAGGCCTGCTGGTCTTCTTTCCTCAGTTTTAGTGACAGGCAATGCAAGATGCAATAATTTGTCTGTTAGAGGGACAGTGTCAGCATACTCCATGCCACTGGACTCCTAAAAACTTCATAGACGTGTTGAACAGCACAAATGGTTTATCCCCCAATGTTTAACTTAGTTGCCTCTTTTTATTCAGCTGGTCTAGCAACATGATGCCATTGATAAAGGGGATCAATGAGATCTTCTCCAGAATGTCCAGACCACCCAGGTTTCAATCAGTGCTCTTGTCTTGAAGTAGCAGACTTGCAGAAGTTGACAATTCAATCTTCTCTTTCATCCTTGTAATTATGTAATTCCTCTGATCCTCAGCCTTTCCTGCCCTCTGCCTACAAGATAGGAGAGCCTTAGTGTTGCCTAGAAAGCCCTCTGGCTTGTATACTTTGCCTAAATTGATGACTAATCTTATGTTTCAGTAGCTCCCAATTAGAAGCTCCCAATCTCACAGTCCTCATAATTAGAACTCTCTGCCTCCCAGCATCTCAAATACCCCCCAGATACACTTCTTTCTACCAGTGGCCCATCTCAGTTCACCACTAGCTGAACTGACCACGGATTATCTCAGTTTACTGAGTTACTAGAGGAAGCCAGAAAATGTCAGGACCCCAGTTTTCACCAGTGATGGTGTCCTTATTGTTAGCCAATGAGTGACCCATTTCAGAATTCCACCTTAGAGTCTGCTTCTGTGGTTCACTTCAGGTACTAGTCCTCATAATTTGGTTTCCCCAGGGAACAGATTACAAAATGAAAATTTACATGCTGATGATTTATTAGGGGTATTCTCCTAGAAACAACAGTGGTAAAGGAGTGAGTGAAGCAGGCTTAGGCAAAAGGCAAAGTTGAACTGTGATCCGGTTGCAACTGACTTCAGATGGTCTCCCAGAAACCTCTGCAGGTGGGATGGCCATTCAGAGATACTGGATTGAGGTAAGACCCCTGGCCTTTTTACCCTCATCCACATTGAGCAGCCATTGCATGTAGACTGCCCTCAGGTAGGGATTAACATTTGGCAGGAAAATTCTCTTTGCCTGCAGGCAGTTCCTGGGAAAGAACTCAGTTGCAAGCTCTCAGCATCCAACACTCCAGCAGCTGGAGAAATGATTGCCTCAGTCTTGAAAAACAGGTTTGGTAGACATATAATAGTCCCCACTAGAGAGAGAAAAGCAAAGAAGAATAGAGTTTAAATTTTTCTATTATCTATCTATCATCTATCTATCATCTATCTATTTATCATCTATCATCTATCTATCTAATCTATCCATCCATTTATCTATTTATCTACCATAGCTCTATTCATCTATCTATCCAACGGTAAGGTTTTTCAATGTGCATATTTTTCATTTATTTAAAAATTATATTGCAAAGCAAATGAAGAGAAAGGAAGAAGGGGAGAAGGAAGGAGAAAGAAGAAGCAATCTTGATTTTACTTAAATGATAATCTCAGGTATAAATTAGAAATGCCAGGGCACCTGGGTGGCTCGGTCAGTTAAGCGTCAGCCTTAGGCTCAGGTCATGATCCTGGGGTCCTGGGATTGAGCCCCACATAGAGCTCCCTGCTCAGCAGGGATCCTGCTTCTCCCTCTCTGTCTACCCCCCCAACTAGTGCTCTCCCTCACTCTCTCAAATAAATAAATAAAATCTTCAAAAAAAATTAAAGATGCCTTTGGCAAATAAGGCAGGCTATGCTAGAATAAGTGGCAGTCACTTACTGCTAAAACCTGGCATTTAACTGTATGTCTATAAATCTGCATGTTTGATTGTTAGCCCATTTGGTAATGAAAAAAGAAACAGTGTAAAAATCAAAATCCGTTGAAATCACATGAAAAACTGTGGCTTGTAAAGGCTAATGGAATGAACATAGGATATCAAACAAAAGCCAGTGGGAAAGAATACAGAAGCACCTTGTCTGTACCTAACATTTATGATTATTACAAGACACTCTGTCTACATGAAGAAATCAAAGGTTTAAATGGCAAATAGAAATATCTCTGATGTTATTTTTGATGCATGTGGTATTTTGTGTGTTAGTTACTGGTAATAACTAAAAAGTAGCAGAATAATTGGGGGATGCAAACAAAAATATATACTATTATGGAGGTTCTAAAATATTTAGAATTAATTTAATAAGATAGCAAATTTAATAAGATAGCATTTTTGTTTCATTTGTGAAATTGCAATTTTTCATGAGAAGTTTGATTGTTAGGGAGTTACCAATTCCAAAAACGACATTTTTATTTTAAACTAATACGCTTAGCATAGGAGAGAGAAATTCAAGCTATTATAGAATTGTCAAACCTTGTGACCGCCCACACCAAAATAAACATTATCAGAAAAGATACTTGAAAAATACCTTGAAAATCAATGATATGAGACAAATTCCCTTCATATTATTTTGTTTCCAATCTTTCCCATGTTTCCTTTCCTTCCATTCTCTTCTCTCCCCTTTCTCACGATTTATCTATTTATTTATTTCTCACTTACTTATCAATTCATCATATATTAATAGAATACTATAGCAGGCAGAATTCAGTCAGTAAACAGAAACCACTGTAGGTATTTGATAAGAGAAGTATTTAATGTAGATTATGAGGCTGGAAATTTGTTAGAAGTACTAGAGGAGAGCTACCATATGATACAGCAATTGCACTACTGGATATTTACCACAAAGATACAAATGTAGGGATCTGAAGGGGTATGTGCACCCCAATGTTTATAGCAGCAATGTCCACAATAGCCAAACTGTGGAAAGAACCAAGATGTCCATTGACAGATGAATGGATAAAGAAGATGGGGTATATATACACAATGGAATATTATGCAGCCATCAAAAAGAATGAGATCTTGCCATTTGCAACGACGTGGATGGAACTGCAGGGTGTTATGCTGAGTGAAATAAGTCAATCAGAGAAAGACATGTATCATATGACCTCACTGATATGAGGAATTCTTAATCTCAGGAAACAAACTGAGGGTTGCTGGAGTGGTGGGGGGTGGGAGGGATGAGGTGGCTGGGTGATAGACATTGGGGAGGGTATGTGCTATGGTGAGCACTGTGAATTGTACAAGACTGATGAATCACAGATCTGTACCTCTGAAGCAAATAATGCAATATATGTTAGGAAAAAAAAAGAAGAAGATAGCCTGAGGGGAAGAATGAAGGGGAGTAAGTCGGAGGGGGAGATGAACCATTAGAGACAATGGACTCTGAAAAACAAACAGGGTTCTAGAGGGGAGGGGGTGGGGGGATGGGTTAGCCTGGTGATGGGTATTAAAGAGGGCACGTTCTGCGTGGAGCACTGGGTGTTATGCACAAACAATGAATCATGGAACACTACATCAAAAACTAATGATGTGATATATGGTGATTAACATAACAATAAAAAATTATATAAGAAAAGTAGAAGTACTAGAGGAACAAATGGGAGGAAAATGGCACCAGGAACTGAAATGAAGCTCTTGTGCCCCCTGGAGCCTTTTTCATATGCCTCCTCTTGCTGCCTTGCCATGCTTCCCTTCTGCATTACTGCATGCATGATGCATGCACACTAGACTACTGCTAGAGTCTGAGGAAAAATAATGACTTCTAGCTTCCATTTCACATCTGATCTCATGAAAGTGCTTCATTGGCTGGAACACTGCTAGCGAAACACCTTTAGTCTCCTAACACATGAAATATAAGGGACAGATTAGAAAGGAGGGGTGGTGCTAGGTTCTAAAACTGGCAATATCCAGCACAGTTCATCCCTGGTTATTTAGTGCTGTCAAAAATCCAGAAATAGCAAAATTAAAATCACCAGGTCAGTAAAATAGTAATTAGTAGTAGAGTTTATTGTGCATATAACAGTTTGCTTTCAAATCCAAAACTGATGTGAAGCCCAGGGTCTTGCCATTGCAGGATGGGCTATCAAGTGAAAATGAAGTTGTTTAACTCTTACCAGTGGTTGGTGAGTACAGTGGGGGTTTCCAGGTAGCAGTGGGATTGGTTAAAAGTGATTATTTTATACCAATTTTAGGAAGATGACGTTTCTCTTGTGATTTTCAGAGACATTTATAAGAAATAACCTAAGTTAAATTTCACTTATGTTCATGAAATGAGCTATATTTAGTTTTGCTTACATGGCTTACATGGTTTTGTTTGCTCAGGGCTTTTTCTTTTTCTTCCACCCCCCCCCCAGGGCTTTTTCAAGTCTGGTCTCCATTTTCCATTTAATATTAACAGCACCTATAGCTCTTCTTTGCATGTTAATTGCTCCTTACTTTTGCACGTTATTTGCAACCATCCTTCTTATTGAAAAACAATGGTCCCAGTGTCTACAAAAGTGGGGTAGTCACAATGTCCCATCAGTCACTATGGTAACCTCTGATTTTGTTAAGTCCTCTGATTTTTAGTAATAATTTTACTTGTGAATAAATTATATAACCTAAAAAAATTATACTTCTAGGAAAGACAGAGTAACAGGGACTGGATTTACCTCTTGCCTAAAAAAAAAAACTGGAGAAAAAAACCAAATATGTGAAACAATATCTATTGGAAACCTAGCAACAACATTAAATGATCCCAGAGATAAAGGAAACAAATGAGGTAAGACATAAAATTGCCTGAGCTACTGGCTGAAGAAACTTCTAAGTCCACTTCATGAACAGGAAGAAATCAAGTAGAGTCCAAGTAGAAAAGACAGCTAAGAGTTTGGAAATTTCCTGGAAGAGTAATGGAGGGGCAAGAGGTACACAGAGAGAGAAATTTGCAGATCTTCAGAGAGTGCCCTCGAAGATTCAGTTTCGTACTGATGGATGCATTTGCTGAGGAAACTACTCAAGCTTGGGAAAAGAGGAAACAGTGCTTAAATCTGACATAAGGCCAGGAGTAGTGTGCCTGTTCCAAATAGTAAAAGTGGAAAATATAAAAATTCACTGAGCATTTGGTAAAGTATAAAGTATTTTGCTTTAGTAGTGGGAAAAACTAATCCTTGACTAAATGCTGCTATGGTTTGCCTAACAAAGCTTAAAAGCAAGACCCAAAAGCATCAAGCAGTTTCTAAATAACTTTTACTCATCCCAGAACAAGAATACAAAGTTTAGGCATATAAAAATATACAAGCAAACAAAGGCATACAAAAATATATAGCAACCAATAAGTTAACATTCATAATATTTAGCATTTAATCAAAAGTTACTAGACAGGCAAAGAAGCAGGAAAATACAACTCATAATTAGAAGAAAAATTACTCAATTGAAATTAACCTAGAAATGATAATAGATGATAGAATTAGTAGGCAAGGATATTACAACAGTTATTATAATTGTGTTTCATATGTTTAAAAAGCTAGACAAAAGAATAAATATTAAGCAGAGACACAGAAGACATAAAATAGACCAAACTAATAGCTATATATGAAAATTATAATTCCAAGATATACCTAACTATATGTTGTCTACAAGAAACAAGATGTGATGCATATATGGTAAAAGTAAATTGATAAAGTAAGATATACCACGCTAACACTGACCAAAAGAAAGCAGAAGTAGCTGTATTAATTTTAGACAGAGATATGACTTCAGACCAAGGAAAGTAATCATGGATAAAGAGGGCATTACATAATGATAAAGGCATCAATTCTCCAAGGATACATAATAATCCTGACATGTATGCATCTAACAACAGAGTATCAAAATATGTAATGCAAAAACTGACAGAACAACTAGGAAAAGAGATTAACTCACTATTATAGCTGGCAAATTTAATGTCCATGTATCAGAAATAGACAGATATAGCTCACAGTAAAACAATAAGGACATAGTTCAACTCAACACCATCAGTCAAATGGATATGATTGATATCTATGGACTATTTCATCCAACAACAGCAGAATACACATTCTTCTCAAGCTCACATGAAACATTCAAGAGGCTAAACCACATTCTGGGCCATAACATTAAAAGAAGAGAAATCATACAACGTCTTTCCTAAGACTACTATGGAATTCAACTAGAAATCAGTAATAAAAAAATAGCTGGAAAAGTCCCAAAGACATGGTGATTAAACAATATATAGATATATATATTTTAATGCTGATTAGTCATGTATTTTCAGTTCTCCTAATTCATTTTTTCTCCCTCTCTGATTTTGTCTTGTTTTATTTTTCCCTCCCTTCACCTATGATCCTGTTTTGTTTCTTAAATTCCATATATGAATGAGATCATATGATAATTGTCTTTCTCTGACTGACTTATTTCACTTAGCATAATACCTCTAGTTCCATCCATGTCATTGCAAATGGCAAGATTTCATTTTTTTGATGGCTGAGTAATATTCCATTGTGTGTGTGTGTGTATGTGTGTGTGTGTGTGTGTATATATATATATATATATATATATACACACACACCACATCTTCTTTACCCATTCATCTGTCAATGGACATCTGGGCTCTTTCCATAGTTTGGCTATTGTGGATATTGCTACTATAAACACTGGGGTGCAGGTGCCCCTCTGGATCACTATATTTGTATCTTTGGGGTAAATACCTGCTAGTGAAATTGTTGGGTTGTAGGGTAGTTATATTTTCAACTTTTTAAGGAACCTCCATACTGTTTTCCTGAGTGGCTGCACCAGCTTAAACAATATATTTTTAAATAACACAGAAGTCAAATTAAAAATCTCAAAAGAAATTTAAAAATCTTTTGAACTAAATGAAAGTTAAAACATAAATTACCACAATTTGTGGGATGCAGCAAAAGCAGCACCTAGAGAAAAATTTATAGCATTGAACAAATATATATGAAAAGAAGAACGATCTAAGATCAACAATCTAAGCTTCCACCTCAGGAAACTAGAAAAAGAGGAGTACATAAATCCAAAGTGAGAAGAGATTATAAAAATTAGAGCAGAAATCAATGATATTGAAAGCAGGAAAATAATGGGGGAAACAAACAAAACCAGAAGCTGGCTCTTTGAAAAGACCAATAAGACTGATAAGCATCTAGCAAGGCTATGAAACAGAAAAGAGAGAGGGAACAAATACTACTATCAGAAATGAAAAAGGGGACACCACTACAAATCCCATAGATATTAAAAAGCTAATAAAGGAATACTGTGAACAACTCAATGGCCACAAATTTCATAACCTAATGAAATGGACCAATTCCTTGAAAGACATAATCTGTCAGGACTCATAAAAAGTCAAATAGACAATCTGAACAGGCATATATCTATTAAAGGAATTGAATAATTAATAACCTTTGAAAACAGAAAACACCAAGCCCGGATAGGTTCATTGGTGAATTCTACCAAAAAGTTAAGGAAGAAATTATACCAATTCTCTAGAATCTCTTCCAGAAAACAGAAGAAAGTGAATACTTCCTAACTAATTTTATGAGGCCAACATTATCCTAACACCAAAAGCATACAAATAAATTACAAGAAAACTACAAATATTTCTCATAAACATAGATGCAAAAATTCTCAACAGAATGGTAGTAAAATGAATCTAACAATGTATATAAAAGAATTATATGCCAGAGCAAAGTAGGATTTATCTTAAGTATGCAAAACTAGTCAACATTCAGAAATCAATGTAATCCATTACATCAACAGGCTAAAAAGAAAAATCCCACATAATCATATTGATAGGTGCAGAAAAAGCATTTAACAAAATTCAACACCCATTTAAGGTCAACACTCTTAATAATGCAGGAATGGAAGGGAACTTCCTCAGCTTGATAAAAAATAAATACTTACAAAGCCTACAGCTAATATCATACTTAATGGTGGAAAACCTGAAACTTTCCCACTAAGAATAGGAACATAGCAGGGATGTCCCTTCCCAACTCTCCTTTTCAACATCATATTGGAAGTCCTAGTTAATGCAATAAAACAAGGAAAGGAAATTAGCAGTTTATACATTGGGAAGGAAAGAAATAAAATTGTCTTTGTTCACAGATGACATATGTAGAAAATCCAAAAATAGACCAAAAGAAATCTTGGAATTAGTAAGTGATTACAGCAGTATTGCAGGATACAAGGTTACTATAAAAAATCAGTCACTATCCTGTACACCAGCAATGAACAATTGGAATTTGAAATTAAAAACACAATACCATTTACATTAGCACACCCCAAAGTGAAATACTTAGGTATAAATCTAAAAAATATGTGCAAGATCTTCATGAGAAAAACCATAAAACTGATGAAAGAAATCAAAGAACCAAGGAAATGGAGAAATATTCTATATTCATGCAGGGGAAGACTCAATATTGTCTAGATGTCATTCTTCCCAAGTTGTTCTATACATTCAACACAGTCCCACTAAAAATCCCAGTGAGTTATTTTGTGAATATTGACAAACCAATTCAAGAGTTTACATGGAGAGGTGAAAGACCCAGAATAGCCATAGCCAACAAAGTATTGAAGGAGAAAGACAAAGTTGGAGGATTCACACTACTCAACTTCAAAATACACTTACAAAGCTATAATAATCAAGACAGTGTGATACTGGAAAGAAAGATGAGATTGAAGGAGAAAGAAAATTGGAGGACTGACATTCCAACTGAAGTGGTAATTACAAGAGTAAATGTATACTTTTTTCCTTTTTATTATAAATCTCTATAAAAGATAATCAACAAATGTGCACTCTTGACCAACTGGAGTAACTGCAACCAAATTTACTCTTTTATCTGAAACAATAAAAAAAATGAAAAGGCAGGAAGGAAGGGAGGGAGGAAGGGAAGGAAGGAAGGAAAGAAGGAAGGAAGAAAAGAAGGAAGGAAAGGAATGAAAGAAAGGAGGAAGGAAAGGAAGGAAGGAGGTCAGGTAGGCAGGCTTTCAAGGTACTGGACATCAAGCAATACAGGACAGTGGTACATTCACTAAATACTTCAAGTAAAAAGATTATGTTTGCTAGACTTTATAAACATGTTTTTAATATAAAGACTGAAAGTAAAAGAAAAAAATGCTATGCAAATAAATACTTCGAATACCTCTGGGGTGGACATTCTAATATCAGAAACAGTATAATTGAAAGTAAGAAGAATTACTACACATAAAGAAGGATATTTTTATAATAATAAATGGCTATCAACTGAGGGTTGCCAGAGTGGAGGGGGTGGGAGGGATGGGGTGGCTGGGTGATGGACATTGGGGAGGGTATGTGCTATGATGAGTGCTGTAAATTGTGTAAGACTGATGAATCACAGACCTGTACACCTGAAACAAATAATACATTATATGTTAATAAAAAGAAAAAATAATAAAGGGGTATCTGTACTTGGAAGGTATCACAATTCTATTTTTGTGCACTTAATAATTGTAACTTCAAATTATATCCTACAAAGACTGAAAGAACTAAAAGAGTAAGTAGGTAAGTTTAATGTCAGAGAAAGCTTTAACATTACTATCTAAATAGCTAATAGAAGAAAACAGACAAAAATTCAATAATGGTAGAGAAGATGTACAAAACAGTTAACAAAAACAAATATAAAATATAGGGGTTGCCTGGGTGGCTCAAGTGGTTAAGCGTCTGCCTTTGGCTCAAGTCATCAATGATCTCCAGGTCCTGGGATTGAGCCCTGCATTGGGCTCTCTGCTCAGCAGAGGGTCTGCTTCCCCTGCCCCCATCTCTTCTCCCTGCCTGTGCTCTCCCTCTCTCTCTCAATGAATAAATAAAATCTTTAAAATATATATATATAATATAATGTAATATAAAATACATTAATTAAATATTTGCACATGAAATATTTACCAAAAGTAACCATGCACTGGAACATAAATAAAACCTCCACAAATATTAAAAGAATGAGACAGACTATATTCTGCCATCACAGTGGAATGTAGTTAGATATCAGTAATAAAAAAGATAAGTTCACAAGTCATTAACATTTACAAAATAATGTCTAAATAGTCCATGGAATAAAGAAGAAATCATAGTGCAATAAGGAAACATTAAAACTGGATGATAGTGAAGATACAACATTTCAAACTTGTGAGACACAAGGCAAAGTAGTGATTAGAGTGAGATTTGCAGCCTTAAATGTGTGTGTTAGAAAAGAAGAAAGGTGGAAAATCAATGATCTTATCTTTATCAAGAATCTAGAAAAAGAAAAGCAAAACAAGATGGAGAAAGGAAATGATAAAAATAAAAGCAGAAATTAATAGAAAATTTTTCTTTTTTTTTTTTAAAGGTTTATTTATTTGAGAGAGAGAGAGTGAGACTGTGCATGAGTTGGACGGAGGAAGATGGAGAGAGAGGTAGAGAAGCAGAGAAGCAGACTCCTCACTGAGCATAGAAC
Organism: Callorhinus ursinus; assembly: GCF_003265705.2. Taxonomy (NCBI): domain Eukaryota; kingdom Metazoa; phylum Chordata; class Mammalia; order Carnivora; family Otariidae; genus Callorhinus; species Callorhinus ursinus. Next base: position 50,795,719 of record NW_027397073.1, read on the forward strand.
CTACAGGGGCTCATCTCTGGATCGAGATCATGAACTGAGCTGAAACCGAGTTGGAAGCTTAACTGACTGAGTCATTCAGGCACCCTGAAAAATTTTTCTAACAGAAAATTTGAAGTCAAAATGTGGAACTGTGAAGAGTTAACAAAATTTACAAATTCAGCATAACTTTATCAAGAAAAAAGAGAAAAACACAGGTTATTAATACCAGAAATTAAAAAGTGAAAACATCACTACAGATTTTACAGAAATAAAAAAAAAATAACAAGAAGATATTCTAAGCAGGTAAAGCAATAATTTAGAAAATTTAAATGAAATAGAAAATTTAAAAGTACAACTTATACAAACTGATAGAAGAATACATAATTTAAGTAGCCTAGTAAATATTAAAAATTATTACTTTATTATAAATTTTTATTTCAGAAAATCCCAGGTTCAAGGGCTTCAACAGGAAATTCTTTTAAACCTTTAAGGAAATAACAACAGTGTTGTATAAACTCTTCTGGGAGATTAGAAAAAAAGAGACTAGTATAACTTTGATACCAAAACCTAACAAAAACATTACATCAATAAGGACTTGCATACCAGTCTCTTTCATTAACAAAGGTATAAAAATTATTAGAAAAAAATTAACAAAGAAAATTTAACAATATTTATTTAAGATTTTATTTATTTGAGAGAGTAAGCGAGAGAAAAAGCATGAGCAGGGGTTGTGGCAGAGGGAGAAACAGTCTCCCCGCTGAGCAGGGAGCCAGTGGGACTCGATCCCAGAACCCAGGGATCATGATCCCAGCTGAAGGCTTAACTGACTGAACCACCCAGGCGCCTGAAAATTTAACAATATTTAAAAACAAAATACATCACATCAAAGTGGAATGTATTTCAGGCCTGCCAGAGTGATTTACCATTTGAAAGTAGTCTGTCTAATTCATCATGTTAACATGGAAAGAAAGAAAAATGATATGATTACATTGACAGATTTAGTTACTGTACTTGATAAATTCAGACAGCATTTGTAAAGAAATAAAAACAAGGTAGAATGCAAGAGAATTTTCTTAGCTTAATAATGAATTATCAGAGACATCTTATTTAAATAGCGAAATATTGAAAAATTTCTGAGATTGGGAATGTGACAAAAATGCCCTTTCCACTAGTTCTTTTCAACATTTTCCTGGCTACTCTACATAGTGCAAGAAGGCAAGTAAGAGAAGAAAAAAGATTAAGGGTTGGAAAGGTAGAAACTAAATTCAGAAAACAGGTTTGTGAATTAAAAAATTTCAAAGACTCTCCAGATAAATTATTAAAATTAATAAAGTGGGTTAGCATAATTATAGAATGCACTATGCAAAGACAAATTTTAAAATTTAAACTAGAAGCAAATAACTAGAAAATTATTTTTAAAAATAATATAATTATCAGTTGTATTAAAAATTACCAAATAGAAAGTCAAAGAACCTCTACACTAAACATTACAAAACTATTGACAGAAATTTAAGATGATAAAATAAATTAAGCAATACATCATGTTCATGGATTGAAAGACACCGTATTGTAAAATATGCTGTTTTTTTTAGTTAGAAATTATTGTGTAAGAAACTGCCCCACATTTAGTGACTTAAAATAACAATTGCTTATTATTACTAGTGAATCTACTAGTCATAGGGAGAAGTCTCGATCTTGGTCATGCTCAGCAGATCTTGACCTGTCTCACAATGCATCTGTGATCATCTGGCAGATCAGTTTGAGCCTAGGTGGTCCTGAATAACTTCACTCACATACTGGGAGATGTCTGGCTTTAACATGGGCAACAGTTGTTATAGGGACATTTGTCTCCTGTAATTAAGCGGGCTATCCTAAGTTTGTTCATATTGGCAGGGTTCCAAAAGAAAGAGAATAAACACAAGTCTTCTTAAAGCCCAACCATGACACTAGACAATGTCATTTCCATTGTATTTTTCATCCAAAACAAGTCCTATGCCTTGCCCAGATTCAGGGGTTGGGCAAATAGACTATATCTTGATAGGATGAGTTGCACATTTTCATTGCAAAAGAATGAGTATAGATAAGGATGGAAAATTGTGTGCATTTTCTTCTGTAACAGATGTTTGTTCTTTCCAAATTTGTTTATAACTTCAGTGCATACCAATAAAAATCTTGTGGGTTGTGTGTGTGTGTAAATTGACAAACTGAATCTAAAATTCATTTAGAAATGTAAATGGCTGGGTGCCTGGGTGACTTAGTCAGTTAAGTGTCTGCCTTCGGCTCTGGTCATGATCCCAGGGTCCTGGGATCCAGTCCCTCATTGGGCTCCCTGCTCAGTGGGGAGTCTGTTTCTCCCTCTGTCCCTCCGCCCTGCTCGTGATCTCTCTCTCTCAAATAAATAAATAAAATCTTAAAAAAAAAGATATGTAAATGGCTAACAATAGCCAAGGTGATTTTTTTTAATTTTTAAAGATTTTATTTATTTATTTGAGAGAGAGAGAGTACAAGTGAGGAGAGGGAGAGGGAGAAGCGGACTCTGCACTCAACACGGGGCTCAATCTCACCACCCTCAGATCAGGAGCTGAGCCAAAATAAAGAGTCAGATGCTTAACTGATGAGCCACCCAGGTGCCCCAATAGCCAAGGTGATCTTAAAAAAAGGAACCGCCCAGACTACCGGGGGCGGAGCAAGATGGCGGAGGAGTAGGAGACCTAGATTTCGTCTGGTCTCAGGAATTCAGCTGAATAGGGATCAAACCATTCTGAACACCTACGAACTCAACAGGAGACCGAAGAAGAGAGTAGCAACAACTCTCTGAACAGAAAAGTGACCACTTTCTGGAAGGTAGGACGTGCGGAGAAGTGAATCCGAGGCGATATTCAGGAGGATAGACGGCGGGGGAGGGGCCTCCGCCGGCCGCTTCTGGCAAGTGCTAGAGCCGCGGAGCACAAAATCGGACCTTTTAGAAGTTGGCTCCGTGGAGGGACGTCGCTGCAGTGGCTAAGCGGGGGGTGGAATCCTCCCGGGACAGTGTGGTCTCAGGACCCTCGGGGTCACAGAGAGACCGGGGGTGCCTGAGTGCGGCAGAGCTCCCAGGTATCGGAGCGGGGAAGCCGGCTGCAGAGACGGAGCAGAGTCGCGGGCTCTCAGCTCGGGGTTGCCATAGACTGTGATCCGTGGCCCAGTCGGGGCACGGCTCCTCCAGCAGGGACCCAGCAGGCGGCAGATCCGGGGAGACTCCCCTTCCTTCCCGGGGAGGAGCGGTGCGGGAACGCACTGCAGGGATCTGCTGGGTTTGGAGACTCTGCGCGGGGTCGGGTGCCAGAGATAGCAACGCTCGGTCACAGGCCGGGTGAGCACGGGGTGCGGCCAGAGACCGGGGACACGGAAGTGACTGCTTTTCTCTGGGGGCACACTGAGGAGCGGGGCCCCGAGTTCTCGGCTC
>NW_027397073.1:50804142-50804829 GCF_003265705.2 Callorhinus ursinus
TGAGCAACTCTATGCCAGCAAATTAGATTACCTAGAAGAAATGGGTGCATTCCTAGAGATATATAAACTACCAAAATTGAACCAGGAAGAAATAGAAAACCTGAACAGACCTATAGCCACTAAGGAAATTGAAGGAGTCATCAAAAATCTCCCAAGAAACAAAACCCCAGGGCCAGATGGCTTCCCAGGGGAATTCTATCAGACATTTCAAGGATTAATACCTATTGTCCTGAAACTGTTCCAAAAAATAGAAATGGAAGGAAAGCTTCCAAACTCATTTAATGGACCAGCATTACCTTGATCCCAAAACCAGACAAAGACCCCATCAAAAAGGGGAATTACAGACCAATATCCTTGACGAACATGGATGCAAAAATTCTCACCAAAGTACTAGCCAATAGGATCTAACAGTACATTAAAAGGATTATTCACCACGACCAAGTGGGATTTATCCCTGGGCTGCAAGCCTGGTTCAACATCCACAAATCAATCAACGTGATACAATACGTTAACAAAAGAAAGAACAAGAATCATATGATCCTCTCAATAGATGCAGAAAAAGCATTTGGCAAAGTACAGCATCCTTGCTTGATCAAAACTCTGCAGAGTATAGGGATGGAGGGTACATACCTCAATATCATAAAGGCCATCTATGAAAAACCTACAGCGAATATCATTCTCAATGGG
>NW_027397073.1:50804929-50805625 GCF_003265705.2 Callorhinus ursinus
CCCCAAAACTGCTAGAACTCATACTGGAATTCAGTCAAGTGGCAGGATATAAAATCAATGCACAGAAATCAGTGGCATTCCTATACACCAACAACAAGACAGAAGACAGACAAATCAAGGAGTCAATCCCAGTTACAATTGCACCCAAAACCATAAGATACCTAGGAATAAATTTAACCAAAGAGGCAAAGGATCTGTACTCAGAAAACTATGAAATATTCATGAAAGAAATTGAAGAAGACACAAAGAAATGGAAAAACGTTCCATGCTTATGGACTGGAAGAACAAACATTGTTAAGATGTCAATGCTACCTAGAGCAATCTACACATTCAATGCAATCCCCATCAAAATACCATCCACTTTTTTCAAAGAAATGGAACAAATAATCCTAAAATTTGTATGGAACCAGAAGAGACCCCGAATAGCCAGAGGAAGGTTGAAAAAGAAAAGCAAAGCTGGCGGCATCACAATTCTGGACTTCCAGCTCTATTACAAATCTGTGATCATCAAGACAGTCTGGTACTGGCACAAAAACAGACACATAGATCAATGGAACAGAATCGAGAGCCCAGAAATGGACCCTCAACTCTATGGTCAACTTATCTTTGACAGAGTAGAAAAGAATGTCCAATGGAAAAAGACAGTCTGTTCAACAAATGGTGTTGGGAAAATTGGACAGCCACATGCAGAAGAAT
>NW_027397073.1:50805725-50815828 GCF_003265705.2 Callorhinus ursinus
TAGACTCCAAATGGTTGAAAGACCTAAACGTGAGACAGGAGTCCATCCAAATCCTAAAGGAGAACACAGGTAGCAACCTTTTCGACCTTAGCCGCAGCAACTTCTTCCTAGAAACATCGCCAAAGGCACGGGAAGCCAGGGCAAAAATGAACTATTGGGATTTCATCAAGATAAAAAGCTTTTGCACAGCAAAAGAAACAGTCCACAAAACCAAAAGACAACCGACAGAATGGGAGAAAATATTTGCAAACGACATATCAGATAAAGGGCTAGTATCCAAAATCTATAAAGAACTTATCAAACTCAACACCCAAAGAACAAATAATCCAATCAAGAAATGGGCAGAAGACATGAACAGACATTTCTCCAAAGAAGACATCCAAATGGCCAACAGGCACATGAAAAAGTGCTCAACATCACTCGGCATCAGGGAAATCCAAATCAAAACCTCAATGAGATACCACCTCACACCCGTCAGAATGGCTAAAATTAACAAGTCAGGGAACGACAGATGTTGGCGGGGATGTGGAGAAAGGGGAACCCTCCTACACTGTTGGTGGGAATGCAAGCTGGTGCAACCCCTCTGGAAAACAGTATGGAGGGTCCTCAAACAGTTGAAATTAGAGCTACCGTTCGATCCAGCAATTGCACTACTGGATATTTACCACAAAGATACAAATGTAGGGACCCGAAGGGGTACATGTACCCCAATGTTTATAGCAGCAATGTCCACAATAGCCAAACTGTGGAAAGAGCCAAGATGCCCATCGACAGATGAATGGATAAAGAAGATGTGGTATATATACACAATGGAATATTATGCAGCCATCAAAAGGAATGAGATCTTGCCATTTGCAACGACGTGGATGGAACTGGAGGGTGTTATGCTGAGTGAAATAAGTCAATCAGAGAAAGACATGTATCACATGACCTCACTGATATGAGGAATTCTTAATCTCAGGAAACAAACTGAGTGTTACTGGAGTGGTTGGGGGTGGGAGGGATGGGATGGCTGGGTGATAGACATTGGGGAGGGTATGTGCTACGGTGAGCGCTGTGAATTGTGCAAGACTGTTGAATCACAGATCTGTACTTCTGAAACAAATAACGCAACATATTTTAAGAAAAAAGGAAAAGAAGAAGATAACAGGAGAGGAAGAAAAGGGGAGTATGTCAGAGGGGGAGACGAACCATGAGAGATGATGGACTCTGAAAAACAAACTGAGGGTTCTAGAGGGTAGGGTGGTGGGGGGATGGGTTAGCCTGGTGATGGGTATTGAGGAGGGCACGTTTTGCATGGTGCACTGGGTGTTATGAACAAACAATGAATCATGGAACACTGCATCAAAAACTAATGATGTAATATATGGTGATTAACATAACAATAAAAAAATTAAAAAAAAAAAAAAGGAACCAAGCTGGAGACCTACACTAACAAATAAAAGGACCTATTATAAAGTTGTGGTAATTAAGATAGTATGTCATTGGCACAAGGATATATATTACCTCATTTCTAACAAAGTTGATGTGCAAGGCAGCATGGAAATAGTCTTTTCAATACATTGTTCTAGGTCCTTTGAAATTTTTATATTTAAAAAAAAAGAACACTGGGGTGCCTGGGTGGTTCAGTCATTGAGCGTCTGCCTTCGACTGAGGTCATGATCCCAGGGTTCTGGGATTGAGCCCTGCATCAGGCTCCCTGCTCATTGGGAAGCCTGCTTCTCCCTCTACCTCTCCCCTTCCTATGTTCCCTCTCTCACTGTCTCTCTCTCTGTCAAATAAATAAAATCCTTAAAAAAATTTTAAAAAAGAACGCTGATCCTACTTAACACCCCCCCCAACACACACATACACCAAGCAGACTACAGGTATGTGTCAAAAATAACAATAAAGCTCTTTGAAAAACACATTTGAAAATATCTTTATACTTTAGGAGTAGACAAGTAATTCTCAACAGGGCACTAAATGTTCTAATTATAATTGAAAATGAGAACTTAGACTATTTTAATATTAGGAACTTCTATTCATCACATACATCATTAGGAATGTGAAACTATAAACCACAAAAAAGGGAAAGAACTGCTGCAACTCAGTAATAGTAGACAAACAGCCAAAAAAAAGAGTATTTAAAAGACTCAAAGAAAGACTTCACAAAAAGTAGATATCAAAATGGTTGATACACATATAAAAGGTACACAAAACATTATTAGTTATCAGAGAAATTAAAATTAAAACCCTAGTGGCCTACACAGGCACCAGAAGATGAAGAAAGGAGAGACTACCAAGTGTTGGAGAGCATGTGGAACATCCAAAACGCTTTTATAATGCTAAATGGGAATGTAAATTGTACAATCACTTTGGGAAACTATTGATACATACTGAAGAATCCCACTCCAGGAGTACTCAACAGAAATACCTACATAAAATCACCAAAATGCACATAAGAATGTAGATAAGAGCTTTATTCATAGTAGTCCCAAACTGGTAACAACACAAATATCCAAATATGATAGAATGGATAAATAATATTTGTATATTCACATAATGGAATGCTATGCAGAAATAAAAATGGGCAAACTATAATTATATCCAACAACATGAATGAAACTCAGAAACATAATGCTGAATCAAAGAAGCCAGAAACAAAAGAGTACATTCCACTTACTTAGAGATCAGTAAAAGGCACAATAAAGTATAGTGCTAAAAGTTGGAATAGTGGTCATCTTTGGGAGGACTGTGACGTGAGTCTGAGGTGATGGTAATGCTCTGCCTACTGATATGGGCTACAGTTCTAGAGGAGAAAGAGAAAGAAAAAGGCCAATAATATTTAATCATAGAACGTTTTGCAATAGGTGATAAAATAGTATAGACTTTGAAATATATGATGCAGTTCTTTTTTCAGATACATTTTCCTACACTGATAAAACTTTACATTATCATTGCATGCTCTTATGTTATCTGCTCATCTTAGCTTTTGCTGTTCACTAGTCATTCAATAATACCATATACTCATCTGGTCTTTAATTTTAGTTTATTATCCAAATTGTGTCTCTGCTGGGTTTAGCATCATCATTTTGTGTAATTATTTTAAAATAAACCTCATTAGACAATAGTAAGCCCTAATTCCCAATTGGGGAAAGCACATTTTTTACTAATCAATTTATTTCACAATTTAATGGGAAAGTTTTTAATTTTTTCCCCTTAGGAAAATATGCAGATGGATTTGTATCAAAAATCATTTTTTGTGCTGGAATACAAAGACTTAAGTCTTTAAAACAAAACCTCAGAGCACCTGGCTCAAGGGCATCATCTTTCCCAGATCACCAAACAAGTAGTACATTTATAGGAGCTGAGGTGGTAGCTGCAGAAGTGATCGATGGCACTATGTTTTATGGCTGCTTTGATAAAATCATGACCCTGTAATTTGGAGACCAGTTAATTGCATCAAACAAAGGAATAGTTTTATTTTCCTTGTAAATTTATCATTAAGGAATAAAGAGCTATTTGAATTTGAGCAGGGATGATTTTTGAGGGATTGGGCAGAAGAAAGTTGCAACTCTATAAACAAAGCATATATGAATAGACATACAGATATATAGATATGCATAAATCTATCCATCGGCAAGTACACATAAATCTATGCATAATCCGTCCATCTATCCATCCATCCATCCATCCATCCATATTTCCCATCTGTCTATGAAAAAGAATGACCCATCTGCATTAGAGAATTACTACTCCTGGTATTGTGAGATTTTGAATGTATGACATGTGCTCCTACTTATGAACTTGTATGCTTATTGGCTAGAATAGCACATAGTAGGTGCTCAATAAAAATTGGTGCATGAATAAATTGAGTGTTTATACTCAACTCCCTTCCATGAAGCAGTTCTAATTTTTGGACAGTCTCCAAGATTATGAAATTCAAAGCTGCACTGACAGCCTCTTCTTTTCATCAGCTTAGCTTCTTACTATCACTGGGTAGATGAAATTTGGAAGTTCTCTTTTTATGGTCAACCAAGTTAATTTTGATCCATTGAACATTTAAAACCAAATGTAGTACCTGAATGTTAAACATCACTGTGGCTTCTTTTGTCTTTTGCATGGGGATCAAAAATAATAATAGTATTTGTCATGAAATCTCCAGTACACATTCTTATCTCTGCTTTACTTTTCCTGACTCTGTCAGTGCACTGACAATGTCTTTTGAAGGTCTTTGTACTAGTGAAGGTAATCTAGTGGTTGTAATTTATGATGCCCAAATCTCAGTGGTTTAACAGAAATTAATTTTGTTCTCATAAAGTCCAATTGGAGGCTTGGGCGGAAATAGGATTGAAGGGGTATTAAACTGATCCAAAAGTGATTTAAGGACATGGACTCCCTACATCTCATTCTTTCCTTCTTTCTCTAGGATCTTAGAGTCTTCTGCTAGATCTTCTGAATGTTACTGGCAGACAAGGGGAGTGAGGCTTATACATAATATTTTTTATAGGTCAGACAGGACATGGCATTCATCATATCAGCCCACACTCTTGGCCAGAGTTCATTCGGATGACAACACCTAATGGCAAATGATGCAGAAAACTTCTGCCAGTTTGCCCAAGAGAAGGAGGAAGGAGGTTTGCTGAGTAGCTAACCAGTTTCTGTTATTGGAATTATTGGTCTCTATAGTACCAAAAAAAAAAAAGGAATTTTTATTTCATTGTAACACTGAACACTCTGATGGACGTACGTTATTAACCACTTCTTGGAACTCTCTCCTCTTTGATTTTCACAATCTAAATTTTCATTTTTTTTCTCCATTCTACTCTTTTTTTTAAAGTTTTTATTTAAATTCCAGTTAGTTAATCTACAGTGTAATATTAGTTTCAGGTGTACAATTTAGAGATTGAAGACTTACATACAACACCCAGTTCTCATCACAACAACTACAATCCTTAATCTCCATCACCTATTTAACCCATCTTCCCACCCACCTCTCCTCTGGTAGCCATCAGTTTGTTCTCTATAGTTAAGAGTCTGTTTCTTGGTTTGCCTCTCTCTTTTTTCCCGCTATGATTGTTTGTTTTGTTTCTTAAATTCCACACATGAGTGAAATCATACGGTGTTTGTCTTTCTCTGACTGACTTATTTCAGTTAGCATAGTACTCTCTAGCTCCATCCATGTTGTTGAAAATGGTAAGATATCATTCTTTTTTATAGCTGAGTAATATTCCAATAGATATATATATATATATATATATATATATATATATATACACCACATCTTCTTTATCCATTCATCAGTCGATGGGCATTTGGGCTATCCATAATTTGGCTATTGTAGATAATGCTGCTAAGGGAAACAAAAGCAAAAAAACAAAACAAAACAAACAAACCCAAAAACAAACAAACAAAAAAAATATTGGGACTTCATCAAAATAAAAAGCTTCTGCACAGCAAAGGAAGCAATCAAGAAAACTAAAAAGGCAATCTATGGAATGGGAGAAGATATTCGCAAATGACATATCTGATAAAGGGTTATTATCCAAAATATATAAAGAACTTATAAAACTCAACACCCAAAAAACAAATAGTCTCTTCTACTCTTATTAGCCATTCATTCTCAATCCTTTTTGAGCACTGTTCTTTCTCTGCTCAGTCTAAAAGTCAAAGTCATAATTCCAAAGGACTCTGTTGTCATCTTTCTGAGCTTTCACTTCAAATATAATTCCTATAATATCTTTTTAAAAAGCTTTTATTAATTTTTTAGTGTAATTGACACACAATGTTACATTAATTTCAGGTGTGCAACATAGTGATTTGACAAGTTTTTATATTATGCTACGCTCACCACAAGTGCAGCTACCATCTGTCACCATACAACACTTTTACAATATCGTTGACTATATTCTTTGTATATCTTTAAAAAAAGCTTATCTCAATGTTTCCCTTACATTTGGGTGATTCTTAAATCTAATCAAGAATTATTCTAAATTCCAGACCCATATTTCCAACAGCTTAATAAATATTTCAATTTGGAAGCCCACAGGCACTTTGAATCAATCACACTGAAAAACTAATCATTAGTTTCCACCAAAATCCTTCTGTATCATCTATCTTGGTGAATGGTAATACTCTTTGCTTTGTAATTTCATATTCTTTATTCTCACACACACACTCTTCAGTGAATATCATCAATCCAGTTAGCAAATTCTACAATTTCTAGCTGTTAATATCTTTTGTATCTATCATCTATTTTTCACTGCCTGAATTCAGGCTGTCATCAGATTTTTGCCTGGCTTCAAGACAGAGCAGTTAGGAAGAACCAAACTGGAATGCACAATTGACAGAGTGGATTAGAGGACTCTGGAGATACACTAGGAGTTGGGCAGGAAAGAACTTAGGAAGAGAAGATGGATATTAGAGCCAAGTATTAAACCCCTGCACAGGGTTCATTATCTAAACAGAGATTATGGTCAAGTTGATGGGCTAGACTGAACTTACTAGACTGAGACCTGCGGTTGAGCAAAGCAGTCAGGAACATAGCCAAGAACAGCAATATTTGGGCCAGATGGATGCTGATCAGAGTCATGAACAAATCAGTATAATTCAAAGTGCAAGAATCAGAGTGGGCTGGGGTGTAAACTATGAGACCAATTTCTTAGATAAGCTCTCAGCCAGTCCTGTTACATGGCCAGACTGAGAAGTAGCGGGTGGAAGTTTCAGAGAGACAGATTTCTGCTCACTCCAAGAAATATCTTTTAGTCATCAAAAGGTTGACTAAGGTTAAAAAGATGGGCTATCTTGTGAGTTAGTAAGTTTCCAGTGACTGAGATGATTCAGAGAGACTTCATGAAGGCCTGCAAAGCTATGGTTGAGGCTATTTCTGACCACTTGGATGAAGGGATTAGACAGTTGTTGAGCTCATTTATCACTCTCAAATATTATAAATTTTTATCTTAACCCTCAATTTGAAAGCTGTGATTCGGTTCCAACTGGGCTGTGTGGCAATCTTTCACATTCTCTCTTCTATAGCAGATAACAAGTTGCAGAAAATCCCCTGTGTTACTCCATTTGTGTTGCATTGCCTATCCTCAGAGAAGTGGTTTTCACCTTAGTCCCATCCATACTCAACAAATACACTGTTTAGTTTGCTCTCCCCCACCCCTCCTGGTTGAATTGAGGTGCCAGTTAACCAGTTAATTTATTGAGATTTGGGGTTTGACTGGCCTTTTGGTTGAACAGGAAAGATGAAGGCAATCTGGAGCACAGTGCCCAAATCATGGGATCCAGCTTTGGCAGAGATGCCTAGAACTGACAGACCCTTCATGTAGAGACCAAAGCCAAGTAGTGGTGACACAAGATCTAACTTGGGAAGCTTCTAGCTGAGAAGGCTGAGCTTCTTAGATTTGTTGTCAAACGTAACATTTGGAAGTGGTAAATCATTGCAGGAGCCTGTGTGCTTGGCAACCATATTCCTGCCTGGGTTGCTGGCAGTAGAAGCCGTGTATGGATCCATAGCCTCATATAGTTCTGGTGGGGACATGTGAGCCATCAGTGACTGATCATTTTGAGAAAACCTGACAGAGAACAGAAATTTTCCTTACTTGCTCTTGCCATAATGAAGTGAACATAAGCTGAATGAAATAACGTTGTCTCATTTATTATACAGATGACTCACATGCTTTCTGACTCATGCCAGTAAAATCACTCTGCAACTAGCAGAAATATGCCAGGACCTAAGAAAAATTGTGCTCTGTGGGCCCCCCCTCACCCCTTCCCAAGGACTAGGGTATCATGATGCCATTGAGACCTGCCCTCTGCTTGGAGCTGGGGCAGTAAGTCATTTGGTTGCAGGATGACTTTTCTGGCTATAGATATACCCTTCAGGATAGGAGCTGTTAATCAACCCTGTCCATGACATCATTAAATTAACAGCTCCTGCATATAAGTAACATCTTAAGCTTTGTCATTTTCACAATTTAAAATGCTTCTGTTCTTTCATCCATTGGGTAAAACAAAGATGCAGTCGAAACCTGTGCTTTCAGAACAGATGCCTCCATAATTGTGCTGTTCAAAAGAATGTGCTCTCATGCTCTGTACTATATCTCCTTTCCATCTGCTTTTTGTCTGGTTGTGTTTGAGCAGAAGCCATCTCCCCCCCCAACCCCCCACCAAGCTTACTTTCAAAACTTGATGTGATAGAGTATTGCCAAGAGTCTGAATAAAAGCAGAATGTAGTTGTGTGATGTCATTGTAATACTTCGGTCAGTTAAACACTCTGGGAATTTACTATACTAGTCAAGAATAAAATTCATTTGGATTATCTTTCCAGAATACACGCTAGGTGAGCTGCACCTCACACTAAAATCCTAAACTAATTTTGCATTTTAATGATAAAAGGTGACCTTCTGGAAAAATAACATTTGATTTGTATCTATTGTGATTTCTTGAAGGGTAAAATTTTCCACTTATCTAAGAGCAGGTCATTACTTTTACAGTTGGTTTTTAATAAAAAATGTCTATGGAAATAATAAAACCTAGGGCTTCTACTTTGTCTTACACATCCAACTTCTATGTGAGAGGGTTTATGCTTTTCTCTAATGCAGATATCTAGGCACAGGAAAATGAAGTGACCTACCTGAGATTCTAGACAAAAAACCTGACACTGAAACTCCTGGGTCTCGGGGACTCTTTCGTGTATTCTTTAAGCTGTGAATTTCTGTATACCACTTTATTTTCACATATGACATTCATATGATATTTATTCTTATAAAATGGTTATTCATTGAGAAGAATATTCTAGCTCTTTCTGGTGGGTTTTACATTCTCCTCCTGAGAAATTGAAATCGTCTCTGTATAACGTTTGTCAAAACATTCCTCCTTTCTCATTCACTGACCATTTTTTCTACACATAACATTTTATCCTCACTGGTTTGGAGTCTGGCACAGGGTTTCCTAAAGGAAGAGGAGAGCAGGAAGACATCTATTTAAACTGATCTATATATATTTTATTTAAACTGATACTCATTCTCTTGCAAGCTCAAATTATGTGTAAAGGGTCATTTTTAAATGTAAATTGAGCTAAAAATTTCTAGGGAAAATTCTGAGATAAATTGATAAATGTGGATTGGTTAAATAGAGTAAATTAGATATAACTACTTGTCAACCCAGTGTGAACCAATTAAATTGTGTTTTATCTAGAATTTCAGAAATATGTTCTATTAGATTTGATTTTTACTATTTTTCTCATGAAATAAAATCTCACTGTAAAACAAACTCAGGGAACGCCAGATGATATATTTTCCTGAGAAATTTAGAATGCATATTTGTATGATAGGATCCCTGGGATGTCACATAATCAATAAACTCTTTTGACTATGTTGAATTTTGTTAAATACAGCATTTTTTCCCCTTGCCATATCTGTTGCCATGTTGAACAGTTGGTGTCTTAGAGGACATTTATTAGGAATCTTTGAACTAAAATTTTCTCTAGTAGGTAATATAGAATCATTTTTAAAAATACTACTACTCAAAGTATGGAAGTTTGGGTGAAACATAAATTATATTTTCTGTTAAAGGACATTATTTATTTGAACAAATAATTGCCACCTTCAAAAAGAAACTTACTGTGAGCTTCTTAAGAGTATATACTATTTGTTTTTGTATTCTTGTCACCTAGCACAATGCCATTAGTCCAAAGCTCAATCTTTGTTGAGTTAATAACAGTAAATAAAAAGATACCTGAAGATTTTAGATCACCTTGTACACAAAAATGCACATTTGAATGTTAGAAAATTAAAATCTATTCTAAGAATCCAAAATGTTACATTTTCCTAAAATAGCCTATGTTTTCCTTTATAAAACAATTTTAGTCTCCAGGGGCTTCTCACTGAGAATGGATACATTTTATTTATATTTTTTAAGTGAAATAGAAAATGCAGAACCAATGCATAGATGTTATAGCTGTCTCATAAGAGCCTAGCCAGTTTTTAAAAAAATTTTTTTAAACATGACTGTTTTCTAAGAGATAGTAAGAAACAATATTTATTAAACATATTATTTTCTTTTCTGGTATTTTCTTTTCTTTTCTTTCTTTCTTTCTTTCTTTCTTTCTTTCT
>NW_027397073.1:50815928-50853449 GCF_003265705.2 Callorhinus ursinus
TCTTTCTTTCTTTCTTTCTTTCTTTCTTTCTTTCTTTCTTTCTGAGGGGAAGTGGGGCAGAGGGAGAGAGAGAATCTTAAGCAGACTCCCTGCTAAACATGGAGCTTGACACAGGGCTCCGTCTCACAACCCTGAGATCATGACCTGAGCTGAAATCAAGAGTCAGACACTTAACTGACTGAGCCACCCAGGCACCCCACTTTTCTGGTATTTTTAATACAAGTCATAGGTTTATTGAAAGTTCTATCACTCTAGTGGAAACAAGTATAAATATTTTCCATTGAGTTTTTGTTGTTTAGTTTTTGTTTTTGTTTTTGTTTTGAAGGTACTGGAAGTACCATGTAATTATTGTCATGATATTGAATATGTGGTCTGGCAAAACAGCAGCATGAAGTGACAATAGCCAATGTAACGGTAGTTTGACATTAGTAATAATTTAGTACTTGTAGTAATCCAAAACTAATTGTCCCAATTCTCTGTGTATTTCTTTTGATATCTTAAGGCTTTTTGCCAGGTGAATAAAATCACATCAGAACAAGCATGAAGAAAGGCTCTGAACAGACTGGTGGACACTGGTATTGAAACTATATAGAAGGCGCCTGGGTGGCTCAGTTAGTTAAGTGTCTGCCTTTGGCTCAGGTCATGATCCCAGGGTCCTGGGATCAAGCCCCATGTCAAGCTCCCTGCTCAGCTGGGAGTCTGTTCCTCCCTCTCCCTCTGCCCCCCCTCACTCATGCTCTCTCTCTCTCTCTCTCAAATAAATAAATACAATCTTAAAAAAAAAAAACTATATAGAATTGTGGTCTGACAACACTCTCACTAGATTTGTATGTCTTATGTTTGCATATATCTGGCTTTAATCTGGTAGATTGGAGCCATGGTCCCGACATAGGAAATATCACTATGTCTCAATACCAGAGAGAGAGAGAGCCCCAGGCCGATGGAAGCATCTTTCAAACTATTAACTGTACAATAGATTATTGTGCCATGTAGAGAAGGATTTTGACCCTTTGGACCAAAAGGGTTTGGTCCCTTTGGACCCTTTGGACCTCTTTACTTGGTCTCACTGAATTATTTACTCTTCATTGTTGACCTCCTTGTTATTTTTTTTGTAGTAGTTTTTTAACTACAATGTCTAATCATCCCTTTGCTGAAGCCTTCTGGATTGTTTCATTCTATTCCTACAATGTTTCGTTCTTCTCAATAAAACTTACCTCTTTCATTATCATCTGGTATCTGAAATTCTTTATCTTTCTTAAAAACAAAATTAGGAGATTTAACCCTCTCCCCTCATAGTCTCCTCATTCACTATTTCATTAAATATTTTAAATACCTTGATTCTATTTTTCTTTGTTTTGTATTCTGAGTGTGTATATATATACATATATAGTTTTATTTTTAACTCCTCAAAAGACAGGCTCCTTACCCTGAATTTTGGAGAGTTTAATATGATATCAGGTGTATCAGATGACACATAATTATATGATAAACACCTAAGTACTCTCTATATATTGTAATTGTTCTTAATGATTGTTGATTCAGTGTTGGTTATCTGTATGATATTAAGCCAATTTATCTTCAGTTATTCTATTTTCCAAAAGCCACAGGGAAGTTAGATGTAGGGACCTGTGATGATGTATCTGTTTATCATATGATTGAGTCACATTATCTAGTAAAGCTGAATTGGTATACTTTCAGCATATGGCATATTAAATCAATAATATGAGAAGGAAAAAGAATAATGGAAGGAGCACATCCAATTTAGTATAAAATCTTACTGATTTATGCTACATGAATTAAATTATTAAAGAATTAAGTGAGCATTGCTTGTCTGTTCTATGCCAGGCACTAAGGACCTACTGTGAACATATCATGAGGACAAGATAGACATGATTACTTCCTTTATGGGACTTATTGTCCATTTGCAATTCATAAATGGATATATGATAAAATAACTATACATTAATATATATATATCCTATGGAATGGTGGTGGATAGAAGATTCCAGGCAAAGATAGCATCAGCAGCAAAAGCCACGAGTTAGGAAAAATCATATTCTAGAAATCAAGAACGAAGGCCAATATGGTTAGAAGATAACAAGTGGGGGGAAATGGTATAGGATGAGGCAGAGACTCAACCATGCAGAATCTCAGTCCACGATGGGGAGTTGGGATTTTATTCTAGGTGTAATGGAAAACAATGAAAAGTTTACAAACAGAGGACAGACATCAGATTTATGATTTTAGTGTTTTATATTTCTGTGCAGAAAAAAATAAATAGAAACAGGGGTAACTCTTAAGCTTCATTTGTTTATTTTTCCTTTAAGTTCAAGTCAGACACATTGATGGTTTGGTTAGGGTGGTAACAATGGAAAAAGAAGTGCATGAAGTAGAGAGATACTTTTGGAGATGGTATGATAGGATTCATTGTTGACGAGATACAAAAAAATAACGGAAAGGAAGTAAATAAAAATGACATTTTTCTGGATTGAATGACTATCTTATTGGCAGTGCTATTGATAGAGAAACAGGTTTGAAGATTTGGATGGTGTGAGCAAGTTCCATTTTGGACTTGCTACTTTGGAATTTCTAGATTTGAGATGTCTGTTAGGCATCTAAGGGATATGTGAATTCCTCTGTCTGTCTCTGTCTATCTATCTATCTATCTATCTATCTATCTATCTATCTATCTGTCATCTATCTCTATCTATTATCTATCATCTATCTATCTGTCTATCTATCATTTATCTATCTATCTATCATCTCTCTATTGTTTACCTACCTATATATCTATGTATGCATCTGGGACTCAAGGACAAGTGTAGAGTGGAACTATAATGTGGAGTCAGTGTATAGATAGTTCTGGAAGCAACCTGAATGGTAGCGCATTGATAGAGGAAAGTGAGTGGGCTTGTGAAGGACTACCCAAACATTCCTTTCTGTGGAATTGTGGTAAAGGAGGAGAAGCCAATCAAGGAACCTGGGAAGGCCTGACCGGAAGGGTAGGAGGAAAGCTAGGAAGTGCACTGACTCCAAGAGCAGAGAATGTTCAAAGGAGGAATAAATGTCAATCTTTGTCAGATGCTGCTAACATCAAATAGTATGTGGACAAATGTGTCCTCTAATTTAACAAATGGGTCATCGATAACCTTGGGAAGAACTGTTTTGGTGGAGTTGTGGTGATGCAGACCAGGATAGTATGTGCTGAAAAGTGAAAGCAAGATGAAGAGGAGACATAGTGTGTGGACAATTCTTTTAATTTTTTTTTTTTTTTTTGGTAGAGGGAAGTAGAAATATAAGATGGAAGCTGATATGGAATATAGGAGCCAAGGGAGGTTTATTTGTGGTTAATGAAAACTATCCTGATATTTTAAAAACATGAAGTTAATTCATACATTGTGGGATATTTCATAGGAACAAAGAATTTCAAGAAATAGCTAGAATTTAATTGTTAGTTGAGTAGTAGTCAAATATCTTTATTGATATAGGCCATCACCTACCTTTCTTTATCACTTCCATACCTGATTATAAAAGTATGTGACTGAAAATAATGTTCCAGTGAACAACTAGTTTGAAATAGCTTTCCTATTTTATATAGCTACAATGTCTGGAATAATCACGGGAAGCAGAAACACATCCTTTTTACTGAAGGTGACCTTGGTGAATAGCAAATTTTTAAAAAGCGTGTATGTCATTTCAAGGGCTCTAGTTGTAACAGAAATGGGACATTTTTTGACATCTAAATTTCAACTTGTCTTTTTCTTTTGCTAGTGTTTACAGGGATGCATCTGGAACTTTAACATCATTGTTGCCTTCTCAAGTCATTCTAAGATTGCCTTGTTAAAGCAAGAGGCAAACTCAAATATAAAATCAGCTTCTACCTTGGTAACAAACAGAAGTCTGTAGTTTTCAAACATTTCAACATCAGGACAAGAGTGGAAAGAAGGATCTTTTTTCAGAGGCTCTCTTTTCTGAGCCATCTTGGCCAAGAGCACCATCAACCACCACACACGCCTTTTGTGACCGTCTCAGAGTAGAGTTGCCACTGGTGTGATCGAGTCCTTCTGAAGAGGAAAAGATATCTAGGGCATCTGTTGTTCTAGTATTCTGCATATTATATTGCCTTTACCAGTGCTCATGACAACACAGCGTTTTGGGGTAGAACCTTTGAAAAATGTTTCTTGCCTTTTGAAATTCTCTGAATTCAGAACTAAAAGGGTGAATTTGTCTTTTTTCTCCTTAATAATTAGTGTTTTGAGAGCTTCCACTTGGAATAGGAGTTAAAGTAAGGTTAAAACTTGCATATCAAGGAGTCGTTAAGCATCTGCCTTCAGCTCCAGTCATGATCCCAGGGTCCTGGGTTTGGGCCCTACATCTCGTTCCCTGCTCAGCGGGGAGTCTGCTTCTTCCTTTCCCTCTGCCCCCTGCTCATGCTCTCTCTCTCTTGCTCTTTCTCTCATCTCAAATAAATAAATAAAATCTTAAAAAAAACCTTTTGTCTCAGGGTACAGAACTCAAAGGACTGTTAAATGCAGAGGGTCCTCTTGTGGATTGAGTCTTATCTAATGCTCAGGATATTTGGCTGGGATAGACACATAATCCAGTATGTTTTGATAGATGAGGATGTAGCTCTTGACAAGGAGATCAGGTACAGGAAGCAACTCAGCCATGCCCAACAGAGTTTCTTCTGTTGATGTTCTGAAGCACTCTCTCTTCAGTCAAATATTCCTGGGTGGTAGTAATGTAAAGATTGCTGCTTGAGCATTGCTGGGAAGTGTCTATCCATTCCCCTTTGGCCTCTTCCAAATATGTTTGTCTAATTTATCTATAGGGAAGTCCAAGAGAGAAGCAGGTATAACTTGCTTCATTGTGAATTGCTTCCTCAAGGTGAATGCAGTAAAACCTTTAATGTAAAATTGTGGCATGTGCTTATTTGTCTCTGAACTCCAGGAACCTGTCAAATGGGGCATTTGGGAATGACAGACACCTAATCAACATGTTTGCTGCTGTTTTAGGATTCACTGATTGTTAATACAATGGCGCCTCTGCTGTTTCATAAAGGTCACGCTGTCATATAAATCTTGTCTGCAGAGGCTCATTCACCGGAAGGTGAGTGCTTGAGAAAGAAGAGGGTAACATGACAGTTTCAGGAAGATGCATTTATATGTATGCATTTAATGGGGAGTTGGGAATGAAACTTGGAAAGCATCAATTCCATTGCTTTTCTTTTTCTTTCATACAGCATGGTTTTGTAAGCTGAACTTATAGAAATAAAAAAAAACAAATAAATATAATTAAGTGATCTAGTTTAGAAATGACGGACTTTTAGATAATTCTTGAATTTACCTTGATGCAAAAATTCCAAGCTTTTGGAATGTTAATCATCATTCATTCATATGTGTATGTGTGTGTACCTTTGTGTTTGTGTGTGTGTCTGAATTGATTAAAGGAAAAACGACAACACAATTTTAAAATGAAAGCATTTTTTGTTTTGTGATAGCCCTACATGTATGGTTTAAAAGTGAAAATAATATTGATGTTATTTTTAATTGTAAGTAGCAAAATGATTTGGTCGAAGTAGGAAGTACTCATTGAATCAGGGTTCTTTGTTTTGTTTGTTTTTTGTTAATAGCAGAATGAGACCTTAGCATTCATCTAAGCCAGTCACTCACTTTCCACATCATGAAATGAACCCTGATTTTTAAGCCATGCAGAGACCCACTGATAAAAGTCATCCACGAATGCACCACAGTTATTTGTAGCCGTCACTCTGGATCTTCCTCATTTTATCTAGACCTGCCTTCTCTGACCCTATTTCCAAATAATTTAAGCCCTTGCTTTCTGTCCTCAGATCTAATGTTACCTCTAGATCACACCTGGCAAGAGACTAGACACTTCAAGTCTCCCTCCATAGCATCTGGTTCTGAACTCTGTTTGGTCGACTGTGGCTTGACTCCAGCTCTTGCCATCCCTGACTTCATTGTATAGAACTAGGCATGAACACAACCTCACTTCAAGTACAGCCCTGGTGTCTACAGAGGACATGCTGAGAGAGATGAGTATTAATTCCATGTCACCTCACCACTTCAATATGATAAATGAAGCCCCTTTGTTAATAGTCACTTGATGGCAACTGTAGGCAGTCTGTGCACTCACTGTGGTTTGATGGTGAACTAATTAATATATTTCATCCTGAACTAGCCACTATGGTCAGGCATTTGTATCCTGAAAGAATGACCAAAAGATAGCAGAAGATCAACTTCAACTCCATTACCCACATCATAATCTTCTAGAATATCTTTCTTTTTTTGATCAGTAATTTAAAAGCATTTATCAAGGCAAATAGCCAGAATAAGAACCATGCCTTTTTGATCAGCCATTCTCAAAATGTCCTTTCAGAGGATTCATGAGATAAATTCTTTTCAGACTAATCCTAAAATGTTACTTCTCCTTGTTACTCTCATTCTCTCACAAGTACATGGTGGAGTTTTCCAGTGGCTGCCAAATGTGATAATGTCATTGCTCTGCCGCTAATGGAACATGTGCTTGTGTATTCTTGAGTTTTAAACTTCTCTCAGTTTTGATTTCTGATATGCTAAATAATATGGCCTGTATAAATAAATGTGCTTTGGTATCTTCAATGATTTTTAAGACTATAAAGGAATCCTGGGACCAAAAAGTTTAAGAACTTCAGATCTGGGTTATTGAAATTCATGCTTTGCAACTTTCACTGTTAGAATCTACAAGATGAATTATTTCTCAGTGTCTCTGCTGTCAAGGTTTTACTGTTTAAACCAATGAAAAGCTTCCTCAAAGAAACAATAAGAACTCCCATAAAATTAGATGAATTCTATGATTTTTTTATAGATATGTAACTTAAAATAATTTGGGTGTAGCTTTAAATGTCAGACTGTTCAAAAATAACCAGTTTTGTAAACCACCAGTATCTTATTTAACTTCTCTGTGCCTCAATTTTCTCATCTGTAAATGGAGGTGATAACTACAGCTATGTCACATGATTGTTAAAGATAAGTGAGATAAACACATTTAAAGCATGAGAACACCAATTAGCATATGGTAGCACTCCACCAATATTAGCAATTAGCTATGACCATTATTTCATCCCATTTGACTAAAAATGAATGAAATCCTAAATTTAGAATTGGGGTCAACATTTATTCTGAGGCTAATTATTTTAGAAATACAATGAAAGCTCAAGAAGTTTAATTTTATTTTTGTATATTTTCCTTACACACCAATTTGGGGAATATTTTTCATTCATTAAGTGGTTAGAATGAAACTCTGGGCCTCATCATTGTTCTCTAGTTATTTAGCTGGGGATAAAGAACATAGAGTAGGGACAATATTCAGAAGAGAAGGGGCAGCAATAATAAAAGACTTGATAGTCTTATAAGAATATGGACCTAAGAATCTGACCTATAATTTTAGGTTCCCCACTGGTTGGAATGTTTATTTGAACTCAAGAGAAAGGAGTCGAGACTGGAATTTTTACCATGTACCATGTTTAATTATGTGGAGTTTTTTTAAGGCCAAAATGTGCTTCCAAATTCAGAACAATTCACTTTTAGTTCAATTTATTACAGTCCTAAGGTGAGTGTTAAAATCAACAATACAACATGTGACTTCCTGTTTTTAAGTCAAGGCTAGTTTGCTGAGGATAATGATTTGTGACATGAACCTGAAGAAGCTGCTATAATTGACATAGTCCAAAGTAGCAATGTGATTATAGTACTTGCAATTGCAGCTTTCTTTTAAACTAATTCTATCTTGAACTTGGGAATGATGTCATAGTGTCTCACTATATACATCTTACATGTGTACAAATAAAAAATGGTATCCACTGAAATTGTATATGTAAAGATTTGGATGGACAATTTGGATGGGCTTCATGTTCAGATAATCCACAATTCCATTGGAAAAGGGGACATTAGGGTTATACTAGGATGAAATTGCTTCACAGCCTTGGGACTGTCTGAATTCCTTTTTCAACTTGTTCCCATAGAAGAAAAACAAGTCAAAGTACATGGTATTATTTACTGGGCATTGTCCAATTCAAGGGAGTTTGGCAGTACCTATTGATTACTTCTTTGCTTAGTCTATACAGGCTCTAGCACCAGAATGAAAGTCAGTCAGAGTATCTATTTTGCTTAATCCCAGCCCACTCTCAAACTAAAATCTTCATTTTTATACAATTTTTGCAAGGAATTCCCAATCCAGATTGCACTCATCACTTGGAAGCAGAAAGGAGCTCAGAAGTGAGTAAGGGAGTAGCTCTGGCAACCATCCCATGCCTTTCTTATTTGATACACCTTTCACAAGGCTCTGCCTTCAGCTCAGCCAGCTGGATGGGAGAAGAGAGCACCACCACCCAAGGAGAAGGGAGCCATAGAGAATAAGAGCTACTCTGTTAGCCCTGTTAATGCTTTGAACAGTAGGAAGGCAAGCCAACTACATGCTTCTTGACTTGTAATTTCAAAACACAGGCTAATAAAATGTTCTCAAGGCAACAAATACGCAGTAGCATTTCTCCTTGGGGATACACTGGGGGTGACATAGATGTGGGAAGGAAGGGGCTTCAGGAAGTTGTGAGTAGACTTCCCATTAGCCAACAAATTTAACCCATTTTATTAGATGTTTCTAGTTTATAATATAGCCAACTAAAATCATAGCATAAAGTCAACATAATTAGGCATAAGGAGAATACTGTTTCACCTGTAGGAGTTGGAAAATACAGTTGACCTTTGAACAATGTGGGAGTTGGGCACTGACCCCTATGCAGTCTGAAGTTCATGTATAACTTTTAAATCACTCAAAACTTTAGTAATAACCTATTGTTGATCGAAAGCCTACTGATAACATAAATGGCTGATTAACACATATTTTTTATGACATATGTATTACCTACTGTATTCTTACAATACAGTAAGCTAGAGAAAAGCAAATGTTATCAAGAAAATTATAAGGAAGAGAAAATACACTTAGAGTAGTGTACTATAAAAAAATCCATGTAGAAGTGGACCCATGCACTTCAAACCCATGTTGTTCAAGGGTCAACTTTGTAATGAAAACACTCCCTAGATGATCCTATCTATGCCTTAGACTTTTACTTTCACCTAATAATTGCAAAATCTAAGGTTTTTTTTTTTTTTGGCACTCCAGATATCTATTGGTCATGTTCGTATTAAATCCATATGGATGTCCCCTGGGCACCTGAAACTCAGCTTTCCCAGGATTGACCTCAAAATGTCTGTCTTCTAAACCCATTGTATATTTTCTACTGTCAATCCATTTTTCTAAGTATCCAGCTTTGAGATTTCTCTAGACCCCACAGCTCTTTCATTTTCCCAAAGAAGTTGATTGCTATTTGGGATCCTGCCATTCTGCCTCTTGGATATCTGCAGTCTCCGCATCTTCCTCTCCATTTCCAGTTTGAGTTCAAACTTATTTTCTTTCTTGCAAACGATCTCCTTCTCCTAAATACTGCTTCCTTCAAGACCATCCTTAAAAATGCTACCTTCTAGTTGGATGCCATGTTGTTATGATAAAAATTCTACAATGGTTTCCTTAGTGTTAGGAAGGAAAGATAAATGAATTAACATTTACTAAGCACTTACTGTATTTTAGGTACTATGCTTGAAATTGGAAATATTGTGTTTTATTTATTCATCACAACAATCCTGTGAACAGGCATAATAATCCCAGCTTTGCAGGTGAAGAGGGTGAGTTTTAGAGAGGTAAAGTAACCTGGGCAATTTGAAAGTGCAAATGCCAGGATTTGAGCCTGTTTGGCTGACCTTTCTTATCTGATTCTCTTTTATATCCCTTTTGCATTCACAAAGCCTATCAAGTTCTCTAATGACTCCAGCTTTTAGAATCTGCTGTTCCCTTTGTTTTTAGGCTCCCCACTCACTCAGCTCCATTTTCCTTCCACTTGCTCTGCAAATCTTCCTTTGAAACAAACTTCCTCTTCAAATCTCCCTCATTTCCCCACATTTCTACAATACATTGTGTAGGCCTTCTTATAATCATTTTTGTTTCATGTACCATAACTGCTTTCCCAGCAGCCTGTGACCTTTCTAAGCATAGGTCTGTCTCTTTTCAGCCAAGAGTGTCTGCAACATTGCACAGTGCCTAACACAAAGCAGTCACAATGCATAGTTGCCTGCATGAATACATAACTGGATGAATAAATGTTGAGTAGAGAAAAGCAATCACAGTTATTCATGATCCTACCAATTCTGCTGAACTTTAATGTGAACAAATATTTACCTTTTATCCTCTTCCCACTAGAATGTAAGTTTTATAATGGCAAGGGTTTTTACATGATTTGTTCATTGCTGTGTCCCCAGTAACTAGAACTGTGCCAGATTCCTAAAAATCATTCAGTAATTATAGGTTGAATAGGTTGCTTTCACCATATTACTAATTCCTAGCATCTCATATAAGATGAGAATATTTTCTCTAAAGTCCATTTCATCCCTTTAGATCAATTTGCTTATTGCAATTTTGAGCATCAAATATGTGCCCAGTACCATGCTAGGTATTGGAAACATAAAGATGAATAAACCTTAGGGAGCTTACATTTTAATAGGTGATTATTGAAAAATGCCAATATAGTTGTTTTTCTGAGATCCGTGGATGGGGGAAATAAATAATTTTCTGGTATCATGTAATATTTGGGTTCAGCAAATTCCTTCCAAACTTTATTGATCAAACTGTGGTCCTCCTCAGGGGTTATTTAGGTGGCAGAATAATAATTAGACAATACAAGAGAGGAGGTGGCTATTGTATTGCTTCTGCCATTTTATGAATTCTTAATTTCTGAAGACCTGAAGTTTCGAAAAAGGATTTCAAAGGTTTTTTTTCTGCTAAATATGGAATATTTGCATTCCTATTTCCTGGGAGATAACCATTATTTAAGACAAATTTTTAAAACAAATCTTAAAAATAAATAATCTATAAAAATCAATATTTTTCTTTAATCGCTAACAGTCCTCTGCTGTAATTTCAAAAAAAAAAAACCCCAGCAAAAAAAAAACCAAACATGAGCAAGGTGCCACTGTTAGCTTCAAGGCATTTTATCCTAAACATTATTTTTATAAATCAGGAAAATAGAATGTTTGGTGTTAGTTAAAAGCTATGGTAAGGAAGATATTAAGAATTGTTGAGGAAATTCAGTGACTGGGGCACCCGGGTGGCTCAGTCGGTTAAGCTGAGTCTGACTCAGCTCTTGGTTTGACTCTTGGTTTCAGCTCAGGTCATGATCTCAGGGTTGAGGGATCAAGCCCAATGTCGGGCTCTGTGCTCAGTGCTGAATCTCCTGGAGATTCTTTCCTTCTCCCTCTCCCTCTGCTCCTCCCTCTGCTCTCAATCTCTTTCTCAAATAAATGAAAAAAAAAATCTTAAAAAAAAAAAAGAAAATCCAGTGACTTTTCACAAAAGGACTAGCTATAAGGAAAAAAATAGTTCTTCCTACCCTCCATCTCTCCCTTCCTCTCTCCCTTTCTCCCTTCCTTCCTTCCTTTCTTTTTTTCTTTTTCTCTTTCTTTCTTTCTTTCTTTCTTTCTTTCTTTCTTTCTTTCTTTCTTTCTTTCTCTTTCTTTCTTCTTTCTCCTTCCTTCCTTCCTTCCTTCCTTCCTTCCTTCCTTCCTTCCTTCCTTCCTTCCTTTCTTCTTTCCTCCCTCCCTTCCTTCTTTCCTTCCTTCCTTCCTTCCTTCCTCCCTTCCTCCCTCCCTCCCTTCTTCCCTCCCTTCCTTCCTTCCTTCCTTCCTTCCTTCTGTCCTTCTTTCTCTGTTGTCTTTATTTATTGTGAGCTCTGGTACCTGGAGTAGATAGCCCACTCCATTAGATGAGTGTTGGATTTCAGAGAATTCTTCTGATGTTACAGCATCTTAGGCTCAATTTTTTGGGCTGTGTGAACTGGCACTAATGACCAGTACTCTAGAATAAAATGTAAGGATCCCAACTCAGTATGGTTTGTGATTTAACTGGTAGTATTTGAGCATTTTTTTAAATCATATTTTATAATCAGCACTACTAAATTTTAACTACTTCTGGGCAAGAGACCTGGCTGTTCATAGGTGCTCAGAAAATGTTGGTTGAATGCTGATTTAATATCAAAATTAAATTCATGTTTTCAAGCATTTTAAACAAAATAGCACATTTCCAGAGTGCCAACTTATTTGAAAAGTATGGATCTCAAACTTTCTTTTGTTCATTCTTCTAGCCCTGCCTCAAGAGGCATAGCCAGAATGAAAAGGTTGTAACGTACATTCTCAACCATAAAGCTGACGATGATACCAGTTAACATGTATTTGCCTAACTTGTGAAAGTCCCAAATTGCTGGCAGTATTATAGCCTTTACACCCAGAATCAATGAGTTAAATTGGCTAGAACAAATAAGGTGACAAAGGGTAATGATGAATGGCAGACACAGAGAGAAACCTACAATTTAGAAACCAATAAAGTCATTGCACTTAGCTCAGCACAGCAACTTGATGAGACATGTCGGATAGTTAATTATATGTTTTAAAAGTGGTAGCCAATGATTTTATTGTTTGCTCTTGTGAAGTTAAATGAGGATTTCTTATTGAGTATTTTGTGTGGATGAAAAATTGGGATCTCATTCAAATGAGAATTATAGAGGAAGCCATTTGCCAAGGGTGTCAGGAGATTGAGCTGGGTAATTGGAGCACTTCCAGGAATTTGTTTCATTTTCACCAGATTGAAAAAACAAATCAATTGCTTATTAGCAACGTAGCTCTGTGAACAAGGTGTTCTTGTTGATGCTTATGTCAGGAATGCATTACAGATCTGATTTGATAAATAAAACCAAATATTATTCTTCACCATTAAGCCCTTCCTTGCAGGAAAGAGCAAATTGTACAATCTTCACCTCTGAGTCAATCTTTTAGTTAGAAGATCATAAAAGAGTCTATGGGTATGGCAGTAAAGTTTGGGGAGATAGGATTTTTCAGGACTTCTACAAGAAGTCCCGCATCCTGAACCTCTGTGATATTGGAGATGTGAAACTTGATTGGACTTGATGGGAGTGAAATTTAGTGATTGATATTTTCTGAGGCAAACCCTCAGTTTCGCAGTTATGCAGCTTACAGCTGCCTCTGAGTTTCAGTGTCAAATATCAAAAAATCCTATAACAAACAACTTATAAGTGGTAAGAAAAGTTTATGCTAAGTCTACTTCTGAGGGCCCGTGAAAATATTTCAGGCTGCAAGATATGTAAACAACTACAGCAGACCACACAGTTGCATTTCATCAACTGACCATGGCATTAGCATCCAGCCAACTTCCATGATGGCTGGATGCAAATCAGCTTTCTAGAGAGAATCTGGAAGTGATCAGATGGGGAAGCCTTCCTCAGACTGTTGACTTAATATCTCTCTTTTTTTCTTCTGGCTCCTAAAAGAACAGTGAATAGAAACTAACTTATTGGGTCATCAGGCAGCAACATGGAAAGAATAGTGGCCCCAAAGTGGGCAGTAAGAAAACCCCATCTGCTGTAAAAACACCTGTGTTCATTGGAATCTTGACATGTGGCTATGATCCAGGCCACACTCAGATGTGGATTTACTATAAAGCTACAAGATTTTGCCTCAGTGTTATTCACTTGTAGAAACTCAGACTAAGCTTCTGGGAGAGGCTCAAGAAATGTCTTATATAGTCATGTGGTCTTGTAAATTTGCAAATGTAAGGTATTTAAAGTGAATTTTAAACTGAAATTGTTTAAGACTCCTTTCTCTTTCCATTCGAACTGTCCCTTTCTCACACTTTCCCTCATGTCAGGGTACACAGAGTGACAGTGGGTATTTTAGGTATCTGGCTCCAGATACATTGACTTGAGGAGATATTTAGTTGCATTTAGGTGGGATATACTTAAGTGGCTCAGAGTTTCTTCTGTGGGATGTTGAACAACAGTCAGGCAGGTGTATCATAATTGCTGTTATGAAAGGTAAGCATGAAAGTCTGCAAGCAGGACCAGCTTCACAAGTGTGTGGCCCCTGGGATCAGAAGGGTCCTGCATTGGTTTAGTCATCTGCCATCACTTTCTTGAATTCTTCACTTTTTGAACAAGAGGCCTTGCAAATTACTTAACCAGTTCTGGCAGCAAGTACCCTGTCAAAAATTAATAAGTGTACAGAAAGTGTGCCACATTCAGCTCATCTTTAATATCATTTGACACATTTTATTATTGAAGACAGAAGGTGACTTTACAAGTGGATGATGAATTCAGCACTTTCCAATAGTTACATGTTTTCTTTTCAAGTTTATCATGTAGATGGAATTCTTTGAATACTTGCTGTCTCTCTGCTTTTCCTTACAATTCTCTCCTCCACTTATAAGTCCCCACACCTGCCTCCCACACCCTTAGTTTTGGGCACTGTACCTCTCTCATCTTCATAGTGTAAGTGTCATCTCTATGTGGGCCTTCCCTAAAAAACTTGTTTAAAATAGGTCCATGGTTATCACAGCCCCTTGTTTGTTTCTCCCATAGCACTTGTAAAATATGTAATTTGAAACATATTTATTTGTACTCTTCTTTCATTTATTCATTCAATAAATACGTGTTGAGTATTATGTGCCTGGTACTTCTCTAGGCATTGTTGTCAAAGTCAAAAGATAGGTAAAATTCCTCATGAAGCTTACATTCTATTATGGGGAGATAATAAAACTAAAACTAAATGAGTAAATTGTATAATATATTAGAATGTTATTAACTTTTGTTTAATTTTTTTTAAAAAGAAATAAAAGCAGAGTAAAAGAATTGAGAGTTCCAGGTGATATTTGAAGGAAGACTTGAAGGTAGTAAGAAGTTGCCCCTACCTAGAGGAAGAGTATTCCAGGCAGAAGAAATGTCCAGTCAGTCATTCTGATGCAGGAGAGGGCCTGAGGGATGTGAGGATGAGCCAGGGGTCTAGGTGTCTGCAGCAAAGTGAGTGATCGGGAGAGTAATGCATGAGATCAGAGGTGACAGGGGCTTCTTATGAGATTATTAAGGCTTTGATGGTCTTGTGTGAACTTTGGCTTTTACTTTGAAGCAAATGGGGAACCACTGCAAGATGTCAAGCACAGAGGTGACATGATTGGACTTACAGTTTAAGAGAGACACTGTGGTGACTTGTTGAGAGAAAGAGGTGGGAGTTCCAGGAAGAAGTACTGAGCCTAGATAGGAGGCTGTTGTAGTAAGTGAAGTTGGATTGGATGGGTACTTGGAACATGTGGTTAGCAGTGGAGGTATTGAGAATTAGTGAGATTCTGGATACATTTTGAAGGTGTAGGCAGCAGGATTTCCCAATGATGGGAAATGATGTGTGAATTAAAGAAACAAGTGAAAAATGACTGTTTGTGGTCTGAGCAAAGGTATTTTTGTCATCAACAGAAATGGAGAAGGTGATTTTTGGGGGGCAGGTTTGAAGGGGAGGATCAGCTGTTTAGTTTTGGACATTATGAGTTTGAGAAGTCTTTTGGCCATCCAAGTAGAGATGTGAAATTGACTGCTGGAAATGAGTCTGGAATTTGGAGGAGGGATCTGGCCTGGAAGTATGATTATGGGAGTCATAGGCCTGCAAGTGGCATTTGCAGCTACGAGACTTAAAGAAATCAAGAGAGTGATGGTACATGGAAGAAAGGAAAGGCAGGAAGAGCAAGCCTTGGAGTTTTCTAATACTAAGGGGATGGAGAGAAAAGCTGGGGACTAGCAAAGGGGACTGAAAAAGAGGTTGAGATAAGATGAAAACTTAAAGCTGATGGCAAAATGAAGAAACTGATTGAGGTGGAAGAAGTGGTGATCTGTGTTAAAAGTGTCTATTATATTACTTTTTTTCTTCATTAGACTGTCAGTTACAAGAAGGCAAGAGTCTTGTTTCTCTTATAGTTATCAGATCCCTGATTTCCAGGAAGTCCCTAGCACATATAAAGTCATCAGCAAATATTTGGTGAATAAATTTAAAGATGATTAAACAAGATTCAAGTGCAGAACAATAAATAGAGGCTTCCTGCTAAAAGCAAGTACTACACGTTGAAAATAAAGCAGAAAATATATACATAAAGGAAAATAAAAACAGATTTAGGAAGTAAGTGTAGGGATGTTGTGGTGAAATTAAGAAAATTAGTATAGTGATGGTGTTTCCTAAAACTGGCAATTCCCCAAATATATCTCAAGCACAGACGTATCTCCTAAATTAGATGAATGTATTTAGTTGTCCACTAGATAGCTCTGTTGGATGTCTAAATGATTTTTCAAAGTCATCCTCTGCCACCCACACATTTCCCTCTGAGTAAAAGCTGCCAAAACTCTCACAACAGCCAAAAAGGTCCTGAATCTGAGATCTGCTACCTCTCTCACCTGATCTTCTACCACTCTCTCCCTTCCCCACTTCTCTCTAGTCATGCTTGATATCCTGTTCCTTGAGAACCACCACTTCCTTCATACCTTGGCTTACATTGTAACCTTCTCATGGAAGACTCCTCTGATCATGCTACACAAAAATGCAACTCACTCCACACCATCTGTTATTCTCAGCTTCTCTTCTTGTTATTATTCCTAACCCTTTCCTTATAACAGTCTATATAATTTACTGCTTTTTTTTCTTTGTTTATTGTTTATTGCCTGTCACCCCCCCCCCACGAGAATGAAAACTCCACTGAGGTGGAGAGGTTTTTCTCCTTATTTTTATCTCTGACCTATCTCAAGCACCTAGCATAGTGTCTGGCACATATATTTGTTGAATGTTGGAGGCTTATAAAATTGGAATAAAGTCTG
Source organism: Callorhinus ursinus (assembly GCF_003265705.2). Classification (NCBI taxonomy): domain Eukaryota; kingdom Metazoa; phylum Chordata; class Mammalia; order Carnivora; family Otariidae; genus Callorhinus; species Callorhinus ursinus. Next base: position 50,832,730 of record NW_027397073.1, read on the forward strand.
CATTCAGTGTGGAGGGCCTCAGTGCCATATTAAAAAGAGGAAACCTAATTTGAGAGACAGGGGTATTACATTGAGATTCTCAGGGATGTCACATGAAAAAATAGTGCTGTATGAAGCCAAATCTGTATTAGAGTTTAGTTCATGTTGCTCTAGAAAGAGATAAGACACAGAAACAAGTCAAAAGCCTATGGAAATAATATGTGGTGATAGATCTGAAGTAGGATGATGTTAGTAGGAAAAAAGCAGCACAGATGCAAGAGATTAAAAAGAAAAAAGAACAGGTAGGACTTGAAGTCTGATTACTGTTAAAAATAAAGTCAGGGTCCAAGGAATTCAGCTGGATAGGGATCAAACCATTCTGAACATCTACAAACGTAACAGGAGATCCAAAAAAAGAATAGCAGCAACTCTCTGAACAGAAAAGTGACCAGTCTCTGGAAGCAGGGACCCAACAAGTGGCAGATCTGGGGAGACTCACCTTCCTCCTCTGGGAGGAGTGGCATGGGAGTGCACCACAGGGATCTGCTGGGTTTGGAGACTCCACATGGGGTCAGGTGCCAGAGATATAAAGGCTTGGTCACAGGCTGGGTGAGCACAGAGTGCAGCCGGAGACCAGGGAGATGGGAGTGATTGACTGCTTTTCTCTGGGGCACAATGAGGAGCGAGCCCCGAGTTCTTGGCTCCTCCAGGGTGGAGATTGGGGGCCGCCATTTCACTCTCGTCCTCCAAAGCTGTACGGAAAGCTTGCAGGGAACAAAAGCTCCCGAGAGCAAACCCGAGCAGATTCCTTAGCCCAGACTAGCAAGGGTGGGGCAATTCTGCCTTTGGCAAAGACATTTGGGAACCATGAAAACAGGCCCCTCCCCCAGAAGATCAGCAAGAACATCCAGCCAAGACCAAGTTTACCGATCAATGAGAACGGCAGAACTCCAGCACTAGGGGAATACTGCACATAGAATTCATGGCTTTTTCCCCATGAATCTTTAGTTTTTCAAAGTTAATTTTTTTATATTTAATTTTCTTTTTTTTCTTTTTCCTTTTTTCAACCAACATCTTATCAATCACTTTTTTTAAAAAACATTTCTATTTTTCATTTTTAGAGTCACAGTCAATCCCTTCATAGTAGTTACCCTTATTTTTGGCATATATATGTAAGTTGTTCTCCCTTTAAAATTTTGAGATACAGTTTCTTCTAACAGACGAAAATATACCCTAAATCTCTGGCGTATGGCTTTGTTCTAGTCTCCTGCCTGATCACATTTCACCCTTTTGTTTTCTTTCTTCTTTTTTTTTTTAAATCCTCTTCTTTCTTTCTTCAAACAACTTCTTATCTTATCAATTCCTTTTATAAAATTTTTTATAATTTTCATCTTTACAGTCATATTCCATCCCTTCATCGTAATAACCCTTATTTTTGTACAAATATAAGTTTTTCTTCTTTAAAATTTTGAGAGGCACTTTCTTCTAACAGACCAAAATACACCCAAAATCTAGTGTGTGGCACTAATCTATGTGCCAGCCTGATCATATTCTGTCTTTTTTTGTTTTGTTTTTTTCTGTTTTTGTTGGTTTTTAACTTTTTCTTTTTCTTTTTTTTTTCTTTTCTCTTTCTTTCCCTTTCATTACCCCTAGTTTCAGGTCTTTTCTGATTTGTTTAGAGTATATTTTCTGGGGACATAGTTACCCTGTTAGCATTTTGTTCTCTCATTCATCTACTCTCCTCTGGACAAAATGACAAGACGGAAAAAATCACCTCAACCAAAGAACAAGAGGCAGTACCGACTGCCAGGGACCTACTCAATACGGACATTTGTACAATGTTGGAACTAGAGTTCAGAATGATGATTTTAAAGATACTAGCTGGGCTTGAAAAAAGCATGGAAGTTATTAGAGAAACCCTTCCTGGAGAAATAACAGAACTAAAATCTAACCAAGTCAAAATCAAAAAGGCTATTAATGAGGTGCAATAAAAAATGGGGGCGCTAACTGCTAGGATAAATGAGGCAGAAGAGAGAATTAGTGATATAGAAGACCAAATGATGGAAAATAAAGAAGCTGAGAAAAAGAGAGATAAACAACTACAGGATCACGAGGGCAGAATTCGAGAGATAAGCGATACCATAAGACGAAACGAAAAGAGAATAATTGGGATCCCAGAAGAAGAAGAGAGAGAGAGAGGGGCAGAAGGTATATTGGAGCAAATTATAGCAGAGAACTTCCCTAATTTGGGGAAGGAAACAGGCATCAAAATCCAGGAAGCACAAAGAACCCCTCGCAAAATCAATAAAAATAGGTCAACACCCCGACATCTAATAGTAAAACTTACGAGTCTTAGAGACAAAGAGAAAATCCTGAAAGCAGCTCGGGAGAAGAGATATGTAACCTACAGTGGTAGAAACATTAGATTGGCAACAGACCTATCCACAGAGACCTGGCAGGCCAGAAAAGACTAGCATGATATCTTCAGAGCACTAAACGAGAAAAATATGCAGCCAAGAATACAATATCCAGGTAGGCTGTCAATGAAAATAGAAGGAGAGATAAAAAGCTTGCAGGACAAACAAAAATTAAAGGAATTTGGAAACACAAAACCAGCCCTACAAGAAATATTGAAAGGGGTCCTCTAAGCAAAGAGGGAGACTAAAAGCAGCATAGATGAGAAAGGAACACAGACAATATGCAGTAACAGTCACTTTACAGGCAATAAAATGGCACTAAATTCATATCTTTCAAGTTACCCTGAATGTAAATGGGCTAAATGCCCCAATCAAAAGACACAGGCTATCAGACTGGATAAAAAAACAAGACCCATTGATATGCTGTTTGCAAGAGACTCATTTTAGACCCAAAGACACCCCCAGATTGAAAGTGAGGGGGTGGAAAACCATTAACCATGCTAATGGACACCAAAAGAAAGCTGGGGTGGCAATCCTTATATCAGACAAATTAGATTTTAAACCAAAGACTGTAATAAGAGATGAGGAAGGACACTATATCCTACTTACGGGGTCTATCCAACAAGAAGATCTAACAATTGTAAATATCTATGCCCCTAACATGGGAGCAGCCAATTATGTAAGCCAATTAATAACAAAAGCAAAGAAACACATCGACAGCAATACAATAATAGTGGGGGACTTTAAGCCCCCCTCCCTGAAATGGACAGATCATCTAAGCAAAAGATCAACAAGGAAATAAAGACTTTAAATGACACGCTAGACAGATGGACTTCACAGATATAATCAGAACATTCCATCCCAAAGCAACAGAATACACATTCTTTGCTAGTGCCCATGGCACATTCTCCAGAATAGAACACATCCTAGGCCGCAAATCAGGTCTCAACTGGTACCAAAAGATTGAGATCATTCCCTGCATATTTTCAGACCACAATGTTTTGAAACTAGAACTTAATCACAAGAGGAAAGATGGAAAGAACTCAAATACATGGAGGCTAAAGAGCATCCTACTAAAGAATGAATGGGTCAACCAGGAAATTAAAGAAGAATTAAAAAATTCATGGAAACAAATGAAAATGAAAACACAAGTGTTCAAAATCTTTGGGATGCAGCAAAGGCAGTCCTGAGAGGAAAGTATATAGCAATACAAGCCTTTCTCAAGAAACAAGAAAGATCTCAAATACACAACCGAACCCTACACCTAAAGTAGCTGGAAAAAGAATAGCAAATAAAGCCTAAACCCAGCAGGAGAAGAGACATAATAAAGATCAGAGCAGAAATCAAGGAAATAGAAACCAAAAGAACGGTAGAATAGATCCACGAAACTAGGAGCTGGTTCTTTGAAAGAATTCACAAGATTGATAAACCCCTGGCCAGACTTATCAAAAAGAAAAGTGAAATGACTCAAATCAACAAAATCATGAATAAAAGAGGCGAGATCACAACCAACACCAAAGACATACAAACAAGAATAAGAACATATTATGAGCAACTCTATGCCAGCAAATTAGATAATCTGGAAGAAATGGATGCATTCCAGGAGATGTATCAAGTACCTAAACTGAACCAGGAAGAAATAGAAAACCTGAACAGACCTATAATCTTAAGGAAATTGAAGCAGTCACCAAAAATCTCCCAACAAACAAAAGCCTAGGACCAGATGGTTTCCCAGGGTAATTCTACCAAACATTTAAAGAAGATTTAAAACCTATTCTTCTGAAACTGTTCCAAAAAATAGAAATGTAAGAAAAACTTCCAAACTCGTTTTATGAGGCCACCATTACCTTGATCCCAAAACCAGAGAAAGACCCCATCTAAAAGAAGAATTACAGACCAATATCCTTGACGAACATGGATGCAAAATTCTCAGCAGAATACTACCCAATAGGATCCAACAGTACATTAAAAGGATTATTAACAACGACCAAGTAGGATTTACCCCTGGGCTGCAAGGTTGGTTCAACATCTGCAAATCAATCAACGTGACACAATACATTAACAAAAGAAAGAACAAGAATCACATGGTCCTCTCAATAAATGCAGAAAAAGCATTTGACAAAGTACAGCATCCTTTCTTGATCAAAACTCTTCAGAGTGTAGGGATAAAGGGTACGTACCTCAAAATCATAAAAGCCATCTATAAAAAACCCACAGCAAATATCATTCTCAATAGGGAAAAACTGAGAGCTTTCCCCCTAAGGTCAGGAACGTGGCAGGGATGTCCACTATCACCACTGCTATTCAACATAGTATTAGAAGTCCTAGCCACAGCAATCAGACAACAAAAAGAAATAAAAGTCATGCAAATCAGCAAAGAAGAAGTCAAACTCTCACTGTTTGCAGATGATATGATACTTTATGTGGAAAACCCAAAAGACTCCACCCCAAAACTGCTAGAACTCATACAGGAGGAATTCAGTAAAGTGGCAGGATATAAAATCAATTCATAGAAATCAGTGGCATTCCGATACACCAACAACAGGACAGAAGAAAGAGAAATTAAGGATTCAATCCCATTTACAATTGCACCCAAAACCATAAGATACCTAGGAATAAATCTAACCAAAGAGGCAAAGGATCTGTACTCAGAAAACTATAAAATACTCATGAAGGAAATTAAGGAAGACACAAAGAAATGGAAAAACGTTCCATGCTCATGGATTGGAAGAACAAACATTGTGAAGATGTCAATGTTACCTAGAGCAATCTACACATTCAATGCAATCCCCATCAAAATATCATCCACTTTTTTCAAAGAACAGAACAAATCTTCCTAAAATTTGTATGGAAACAGAAAAGACTCCAAAAAGCCAGAGGAATGTTGAAAAAGAAAAGCAATGCTGGTGGCATCACAATTCTGGACTTCCAGCTCTATTACAAAGCTGTCATCATCAAGACAGTATGGTACTGGCACACAAACAGACACATAGATCAATGGAACAGAATAGAGAGCCCAGAAATGGACCCTCAACTCTACGGTAAACTAATCTTTGACAAAGCAGGGAAGAATGTCCAGTGAACAAAAGACAGTCTCTTCAACAAATGGTGTTGTCAAAATTGGACAGCCACATGCAGAAGAATGAAACTGGACCATTTCCTTACACCACACACAAAAATAGACTCCAAATGGTTGAAAGACCTTAACGTGAGACAGGAGTCCATCAAAATCCTAAAGGAGAACACAGGCAGCAACCTCTTCGACCTCAGCCGCAGCAACTTCTTCCTAGAAACATCGCCAAAGGCAAGGGAAGCAAGGACAAAAATGATCTATTGGGACTTCATCAAGATAAAAAGCTTTTGCACAGCGAAAGAAACAGTCCACAAAACCAAAAGACAACCTACAGAATGGGAGAAAATATTTGCAAATGACATATCAGATAAAGGTCTAGTATCCAAAATCTATAAAGAACTTCTTAAACTCAACACCCAAAGAATAAATGATCCAATCAAGAAATGGGCAGAAGACATGAACAGATATTTTTCCAAAGAAGACATCCAAATTATCAACAGACAGATGAAAAGGTGCTCAACATCGCTCGGCATCAGGGAAATCCAAATCAAAACCTCAATGAGATATCACCTCACACCCGTCAGAATGGCTAAAATTAACAAGTCAGGAAACTACAGATGTTGGCAAGGATGTGAAGAAAGGGGAACCCTCCTCCACTGTTGGTGGGAATGGAAGCTTGTGCAGGCACTCTGGAAAACAGTATGGAGGTTCCTCAAAAAGTTGAAAATATAGCTACCATATGACCTAGCAATTGCACTACTGGGTATTTACCCCAAGGATACAAATGTAGGGTTCCAAAGGGTTAAGTGCACCCAGATGTTTATAGCAGGAATGTCTACAATAGCCAAACTGTGGAAAGACCCAAGATGTTCATCGACAGATGAATGGATAAAGAAGAAGTGGTATATATATATATATATATATATATACAATGGAATATTATGCAGCCATCAAAAGGAATGAGATCTTGCCATTTGCAACGATGTGGGTGGAACTGGAGGGTGGTATGCTGAGCGAAATGTCAATCAGAGAAAGACATGTATCATATGACCTCAGTGATATGTGGAATTCTTAGTCTCAGGAAACAAACTGAGGATTGCTGGAGTGGTGGCATGTAGGAAGGATGGGGTGGCTGGATGATAGACATTGGGGAGGGTATGTGCTATGGTGAGTGCTGTGAATTGTTCAAGACTGTTGAATCACAGATCTGTACCTCTGAAACAAATAATACAATACATGTTAAAAAAAAAAAAAAAGAAGACAGCAGGAGGGGAAGAATGAAGGGGGGGAAATCAGAGGCGGAGACGTACCATGAGAGATGATGGACTCTGAGAAACAAACTGAGGGTTCTAGAGGGGAGAGGGTGGGAGGATGGGTTAGCCTGGTGATGGGTATTAAAGAGGGCATGTTCTGCATGGAGCACTGGGTGTTTTACACAAAGAATGAATCATAGAACACCACATCAAAAGCTAATGATGTAATGTATGGAGATTAACATAACAATAAAAAATTAATCTTAAAGAAATAGAGAAAAATAAATGATTAAAAGGATTGTGAATGCTATAAAAAATAAAGTCAATTTTATATGACTGGGAAGTTATTAGGCATGAAAGAACAGCTATGATTTTTTTGAGAGGAAGATGCAATATTTCAGTACAGTGTCCATTCATGATAAAAACCCTCAACAAAGGAGGATAAGAGGGAACATACCTCAACATAATGAAGGCCATATTGAAAAAGACATAGTGAACATAATACTCAATGGTGAAAAACAGAGCATTTCTCCTAGGTCAGGAACAAGAGAGAGCTGTCTACTCTCACTACTATTATTTAACAGTAATGGACAAGTCCTAGCCACAGCAATCAGACAAGATGAAGGAATAAAAGTCATCCAAATTGGTAAGGAAGAAGTAAAACTTTCACTGTTTGCAGATGAGATGATACTATATATATAAAACCCTAAGGACTCCACCAAGAAACTACTAGAAGTGATAAATGAAATCAGTAAGGGTAAAGGATATGAAATCAATGTACAGAAATCCGTGGCATTTTTATATACTAATAATGAAGCAACAGAAAGAGAAGTTAAGAAAGCAATACCATTTAAAATTACACCAAAGATAATAAAATACCTAGGAATAAACTTAACCAAGGAGGTGAAAGACCTGTACTCTGAAAGCTATAAAATACTGATGAAAGATATTGAAGATGACACAAACAAGTGGAAACATATTCCATGCTTATCGATTGGAAGAACAAATATTTTCAAATGTCCATACTTAGTAGTTACCAAAGCAATATATACATTTAATGCAATCCCTATCAACATACCAACATTTTTTCACAGAACTATAACAAACAATCCTATAATTTGTATGGAACTACAGAAGAGCCTGAATAGCCAAAACAATCTTGAAAAAGAAAAACAAAGCCAGAGGTATCACATTTCCAGATTTCAAGTTATACTACAAAGCTGTAGTAATGAAAACAGTGTGGTACTGGCACAAAAATAGGTATATAGATCAATGGAGTAGAATAGAAAGCCCAGAAATAAACCTATGTTCATATGGTCAATTAATCTTTGGCAAAGGAGGAAAGAAATGTGAAACCTGAAACTATAAAAATCCTAGAAGGGAATACAGACAATAATTTCTCCAACATTGGATATAGCGACTTTTTTTTCTAGATATGTCTCCTGAGGCCAGGGAAACAAAAAAATAAACCATTGGGACTACATCAAAATAAAAAGCTTCTGCAAAGTAAAGGAAACAATCAACAAAACTAAAAGGCAACCTACTGAATGGTAGAAAGTATTTGCAAAGGACATATCTGATAAGGGTTAGTATCTAAAATCTATAAAGATGGAAAACAGTACAGAAGTTCCTCAGAAAATTGAAAATAAAACTACTCTATGACCCAGCAATTGCACTACTGGGTATTTACCCCAAAGATACAAATGTGGTGATCCGAAGGGGCACATGCACCCCAATGTTTATAGCAGCAATGTCCACAATAGCCAAACTATGGAAAGAGCCTAGATGTCCATCAACAGATGAATGGATAAAGAAGATGTGGTACATATATACAATGGAATATTATGTAGCCATCAAAAAATGAAATCTTGCCATTTGCAATGATGTGGATGGAAGTAGAGGGTATTATGCTAAGCGAAATAAGTCAATCAGAGAAAGACAAGTATCATATGATCTCACTGGTATGAGGAATTTGAGAAACAAGACAGAGGGTCATAGGGGAAGGGAGGGAAAAAGGAAACAAGATGAAACCAGAGAGGGAGACAAACCATAAGAGACTCTTAATCTCAGGAAACAAACTGGGGGTTTGCTGGAGTGGAGGCGGGTGGGAGGGATGGGGTGGCTGGGTGATAGACATTGGGGAGAGTATATACTATGGTGAGTGCTGTGAATTGTGTTAGATTGATGAATCACAGACCTGTACCCCTGAAACAAATAATACATTATATGTTAATAAAAAAATAAAAATAAATAAAATCTATAAAGAACTTATACAACTCAACACCCAAAAAACAAATAATCCAATTAAAAAATGGACAGAACATATGAACACACATTTCTCCAAAGAAGACATCCAGATGACCAACAGACACTTGAAAAGATGCTCAACATCACTCATCATCATCATTAGGGAAATGCAAATCAAATCAAAACTACAATGAGATATCATCTCATACCTGTCAGAATGTGCCTAAATTAAAAACACAAGAAACAGCAAGTGTTGGTGAGGATGTGGGGAAAGGGGGGCCTTCTTGCACTGTTGGTGGGAATGCAAACTGATGCAGCCACTCTGGAGAACAATTTAGAGTTTCCTCCAAAAGTTAAAAATAGTTAAATATAGAACTATGATCCAGCAATCACATTACTAGGTATTTACCCAAAGGATACCCAAAGGATACAAAAATACAGCATTGAATTGGTATGTGTACCCCGATGTTTATAGCAGCATTATCAACAATAGCTAAACTATGGAGAGATCCCAAATGTCCATCGACTGAAGAATGGTTAAAGAAGATGTGCCATATGTGAATATATATATATATATATATATATATATATACACACACACACACATATATATTACCTATGGATGAGCACTTGGCCTGCTTCCATGGTTTGCCTATTGTAACTAATGCTACAATAAACATGCTGCATGTATTCCTTTGAATTGTTGTTTTTGTATTTTTGGGGTAAATAGTAGCATGATTAGTGGATTATAGGCTAGTTCTATTTTTAGGTAGCTTTATTTGTGTGTGTGTGTGTATATATATATTATTCAAATATATATTCAAATATATATATCATGGAATATTATTCAGCCATAAAAAAGAATGAAATCTTCCCATTTACAACAATGTGGATGGAGCTAGAGACTATAAGGCTAAGCGGCATAAGCCAGTCAGAGAAAGGCGAATACCATATGATTTCAGTCATATGTGGAATTTAAGAAACAAATGAGCAAAGGAAATAATAAAGGAGTGAGAGACAAAGCAAGAAACACACTCTTAACTATAGAGAACAAACTGATGGTTACCAGAGGGGATGTAGGTAGGGGGATGGGTGAAATAAGTGATGGGGATTAAAGATTATACTTATTATGATGAACACTGAGTAATGTATAGAAGTAGTGAATAACTATATTATACACCTGAAGCTAATATAACACCGTATATTAAGTATACTGGAATTAAAATGAAAAAAAAAAAGCTTAATTAAAAATGCAGTAGTCCATTTTAGGCAAGGCAGGTTTGAGCTAATGCTGGAACATCGAAGAAAATAACCGTGTTCAGTGATGCTGTGGATGATTGCTGCAGACACTTGTGGGATCTCTGAATCACCTGCAGCAGGAAGATTGCTGAGGCAATGGAGGTAAGTGAGGACTACAGGAAAGACACTGGAGGACAAGGAAAGCAGTGAAACAGTGAAAATGGAACTTGGGCAGCTGCTCAAAATTACAGAAAAAATGACGTCACTGAATTGTAGAGAAAAGGAGAAGTCAGAAGGATGGGAGGAGAATCAGAGAGACAGAATCTGGTTAAGGAGAATGAGTATGCAAAGAAAGATACTGAATTTTAAAGAAAGCAGTTTTAAAAGAGTGTTCCAGTAATATGATTTCAGGACAGTTAATTATAAGGAATTGAAGGTTAAGGGCTAAAAAATGTAGACATTTGTAGGAATGGAAATTACAAGGGCATCTTTTTTTTAATCATCCAAGAACTCTGCACATTTGTGTGAAAGATAAAGAGCTCATGGAAAGCAAGAGACTGATGCTCATCAGGCAAAATTCGCTCATTTGAAACAAGTAAAATATCCATATCAGAAAGGGAAAAATTCCTAATGGGGTGCGCTTTGCCTTCTTATTTTGCCAGTCTTGGTTTCAGCGAGAGATTGAGATTGGTGGGGACAGGGAGGCAGTGAGAGTCTCATTCCTCTCGTTCCCTATAGAGGGAGCTCTGTGTCTGGGAAAGTTCTAAGTAGACTGGCTCAGTGAGTGATGGGGAGCTGATGCTGAGTGGGGATAAATCCCATGATAAATCATGCTGTAAGTCAAGAAAATTAAAAGGTTCAGAAGATACTATTAAAATGGCCGAATATCTGGAATTATACTTCATTGAGACTTCCTGGAAACTAATCTCTGCTGGCACAATTGGATCTATTTGTGTGAGGATAATGATTTGTGCTAATAGCAATTTCATCAGAAGATCTCAAAGTATTTCATAAACATTTTTTAAAAATTCTCTGCAGATTTTTTATGCAAGTTCAGAAACTTTAACCATGAAGAACATGGTTATTTTCCTTTCTCCTAGAATTCTTTTCTAATTATTAAAATCATTTGCTATGTTGGAGACAGTATTCACTTGGGACAAAGACTGAACTGGGTTTTAATACTACTCAGAGATAATGCTTAATTTACTTATCTGTTTTCTTTCTCCACTCATAAAAATACAAATAATAATAATATATAAGAAACACCAACATTGGTTCTGGCACATAGTAAGACCCACACTGATACATGCTGACATCCTATCATTCTATTCTCTACAGGAGGGATTTACTTTAAAATCTAAAGATCCAAAATTTGTCCTACATTAACTCAATCTGAAAATTGATGCTCAAAATGCCTCCATAAAATCCTGGTTTGATGCTTCCATCTGTTCCAGAGACATACCAGTAATGGATAATATATAAAAAATGAAAACTGAAAAGACATATAGCTGGATTTGAAAGCAAAGTAAACAATCTGAGGAGCAGAACCACATGCAGTGAACAGGCCTGAAGCTGTGGCTATATGGAGTTCTGGGTCTATAAATCAACAAGAGCAGCCAGAATGGGATTATTTTGGTGGGAAAGGGAGAATGGAAATGCTTCATACAAGTCCAAAGCTAAGCCCATGACAGAAGCCAGGGTTCAGGGTGTGATGAAGTTCTCTCAAAAACAAAAGAAAATTGAGTGTCAAAAATGTGTTGGCCTCTCTCCGAGATAGAGCTTTAAGCAAGCTGTGGACTTTGGGAGGCAGGAAAATGCAGGCTCAGTCTTGTAACCAGGAAATGCATCAAGTATTTGCTTGCTCCGTAATTTCCCAAAAACCACCACAGAGAAGAAACTAAAAAATTTCATTAAAAGATCTAGTTTTGGAGTTGGAGGAACAGCTGGGTAGAGGCAAATTCCAAATTACTAAATTCTAAACTACTAGACCTATATATGGGAAAGGTTGTTGGGAGCAGGAGAAATAAGCATGTAAATCATAAAATCCTTTACATGCACAGCCCTTTACTAAAATCCCAGAATATGTAAATAAATTTAAAGTTGAGAAAAACAATCAGTAAAACCAAAGTCAGACTCACTCCACATTATTATTATTATTTTTGGAAATTCTGATAAAAACTTTAAAATAAGCTAGCCCAGCACTCTAGAAGGTAACATAAAGATAGCTGTGAAGGTCTGGATACCCTGTCACCTTCAGAAAAATCATATGGGGAAAAAAAGAGAGCAAATGAATATATCCACAGCCTGTATCTACAGTATTCTCAGGAAGACTACAAACTCCAGTTTATCAGTAAGTGGGAAATAAAGCCTGGAGGTGGACCCAGAGTCCATGAGGGTGCAGGGAGTATGACGAGAGGGCGGAGAGGAAGAGTGAGGACAACAATACCAATAGCTAAACAGGCAGAACAGGAGGAGAGCATGGGAACTCCTGAGAGCAGGTCTGAAATCCGGCCAATCAGAACGCTGGCAACAATGATGACAGAAAAGGCTTTTGATGTTTATGGGACGAGAGGGGGCATTCTCTGGAAGTCATTGGTCTGAAACAGTGTCACTTGGCAAAATTAGCTGATGGTGAAGGAAAGGAACACACTTCAGATGATAAAGCCCTTAATGAAACAAGGTAGGATCAACGATTCAGTGTAGGGTGGGGCAAATGAGAAAATAAGGCAGAACAGAAAACAAGAAACAAAACTTTCTAGCAGATGAAACAAACCGGAAAAACTGCACTAGAAAATTAAAAAGAATTCTACATAATTTTAGAAAGCATTTCTAGATATTAAATAACACAAGGGAAGAGAAATGCAAAACCTCGGGTAAGATAAATAAAAGGAGCAGGGACTGACAAAATGCAGAAAGCAAAGTGAGGAAAAAGACAAAATTATCTTAGAAATGAAAATTGTGTTAGAAAATGCAGAAGAGAGAATGGTTACCATTAAAGGTTCAGTAAGTGCTATTGGGGGTAAATGAGAGAAGCCAAAAAAATGAAAGATAAAGAGATTGTTACTCCTAAAGAAAGATATATCCCAAATCATACATGCTTGACATATACACATAAAATGGATCAAAATTAAAGGATGAAAAAGATTAGCCTGCAATGAGAAAAAAAAATGATACAATATTAAGATCAGAAAACACAGAAGTAGGACAAAACTTGTTAAGATGGGTAAAAAGGGGTAACTCAATATTACAAAGAACTCTCCGAAATAATTTAGTAACCATGACCTTAGATGAATCTAACAATGTAATCTAGACCTATAAGAAGCAATAAATTGATTTTTAACCTATTTTTATTTGGAAATGAGAGGCCAATAGACCAAAATTAGAACATATTATATTAATATGTTAATTTTCATATTTATATGTTATGTTAATATATTATACATAATATATACTATTATATGTGTGAAGCAGAGCCCCCATGTAGCTTCTAAATGAAGAATGATCATATGACCATACAAAAAGGCTCATAGGAAGTTTCAACATATTTTTAAAAATCAAAGTTATGCACACTGAAATCTCTAACCATAAGGTAATTTAATTGAAAATTGACTGAAATCTCTAATGATAAGGTAATTTAATTGGAAACCAACAGAAAATTTAATAATATGCTTCAAGACTTGAAAATGCATTAGCAAATATTTCATGGGCAAAGGACAAGAATTATGGGTAGTATTGATATTTATAACTGAATGGTAATTACCGTACTATATCTGAAAAGTCATATGTAGCCAACACATTGTTTTAGAATTAAATTTAAAACTTAAAGGCATGTATTGAAGGATGGTTGTGGTGGGTATGGAACTCAGGAACTAGTGTTCTTCTGGATTTGCAAAACCTAGAAAGATAACAATTGCAAACCACAGCTTCTTTTCAGCTGGTATTTTAGATTTAATTAGGTTCAGTTAATCAGATACCATTGCATAAGATGTAGAAGTGAAGAGGATGAGTGGAGGCCAAATTTTGTTAACCCAACATTTGTGATGGCATATATCATTATAGCCAATTTGAAAAAAAATCAACAATACAGTAAAGCTGAAGATACATTTCTGGTTGTATAACATAGAATAATAATTCTAAAATATTTTTGTATCAAGATTCCTTTACCCTTGAAAAAAATTAGTGAGAACTCCAAGGAACCATATTTATGTGTGTTATAATCTATTGATATTTACTGCATTGGCATTTACATATGCAAACATTTTAAAACATAAGAATACACAAGCACATATTCTATTAGCTGGCAGAGTAATGACTTCACCACTTAGCATTTAGTGTCTGGAAAACTCCCCCCTACACTCAGGAGAGGATGAAAATTCAAAAGGCAAATCATGTCTTAGTATTAAGGAAATGGTTTTGTTCTTGTAGAGCCTATAAACGGTCTCAGGACCCCAGGATACCAGTATCCCCTGAACCATCATTTGAAAGGTTTTGCTGTAAATATACTCTTTCATATATGTGTAATATTTTTATTTTTTATAATACCCAAACTTGGAAGTCAATGGGACACAAGAATAGTGCATTGTGATGTATTCATACAGTGGGCTAATATTCATCAATAAAAATGAATAAATTAGAGATACAGCTATCAGTATAGACAAGCATAAAAAAAATCAAGTACCAAAAAAACAAACTACCAAACAACATATACAGTTTGTTTAAATTTACGCGAATTAAAAACAACCTATCGTACTAGTTATTTTTTTCCGTTTTTATGCATGCACAAGTTATTTATAGTCTAATCATACAATAAGCACCAAATTCAGGATAATGAAAGAGAAGGGAGGGAAACAGGATTAGTGAAGTTTATACGTGGCTCTTGAGCACTACCTGTAAGTCTTATCATAAAAAAAATTTGAGGCTAATATGGGAAAATGCTAAAATTGAGTGATGCATGCACAGATTGCCATTAGGTTATTTTCTGTATATTTTTGACTGTTTATCTGTAGGTCTGGACTCTTTATTACTTTCCATTAACCTGTTTATCTTTCCTTATGTGGATGCATCACTGTTTTGATTATAGCAGTGTTATAATTAATCATGAAATCAGGTAATGTAATTCTTCCAAGTTTCTTGGTTTCTTTCAAGGTTATTTTTGGCTAATCTAGGAATCACATAAATGTTAAGATCATCTGTCAAATTCTGCAAAAAATACTATTGAGATTTGGATTGCAATGTTGAACCTACAGATAAATTTAGAGGAAGTTATCATCTTAATAATATCAAGTATCCTAGCCCACGACTATGGGATGTGTGTGTGTGTGTGTGTGTGTGTATCTTTTAAAAGTTCTCTTAGCAGTGTATGTTAGTTTTCAGTGTAAAGATTTATCATTACTTGGTTAAATTTATTGTAAATATTTTAGGTTTTTATGGTATTTTAAAAATTGAACTTACTATTGTTGTAGGTTGAATAGACACTCACCCCAAAATATGTCTAGGTCCTAATCCCTGGAAACTGGAAGGTGAACTTATTTGAAAAAAGGGTCTGTGCAGATGTAATCTTGAAATGAGATCATCCTGGATTCAGGGTGCCCTTATAAAAGGCCTTATAAAAGATAGTGGGGGAGAAGACACAGACGAAAGAAGCCATGTGAAGATGGAAACAGGAAATGGATTTACATTGCCCCAAATCAAAGAATGCCAGCAGAATAGGGAAGGGGCCAGGGAGGATTTTTTTCTAGTCTTAAGAAGAGAGTATGGTCTTGCTGACACCTTGATTTTGGACTTTTGACTTCCAGAACTATGGAAGAATCAATTTCTGTTGTTTTCAGCCCCCAAATTTGTGGTAATTATTACAATAATCTCATAAAACAAATCCACAGTAGCTTGTTTTTAGTATATAGAAATTCAAATGACTTTTTGTACTAAGTATCCTATAAACTTGCTCAATTTACTTAGAAATTCTAGTAGTTTTAAAAATAAAATATTTAGGATTTTTACATAAACCATTCTGTCATATATGCCTAAAGACAGATTTAAACAGAGTGTGGTACATCCATAGCATGTAATACTACTTAGTGATAGAAAACTACTGATACACAGAACAACCTGAAAGAATTTCTAGTGAATTATGCTGAGTGAAAAACACCAATCCCAAAAGTTTAAGTAATGTATGATTTTGTTTATAGAAGGTATTGAAGTGACAAAATTATAGAAATGGAGAACAGATTAGTGATCATCAGAGGTTAAGGAACGGGAATGGGTAGTAGGCAAGTGGGTGTGGCTATGAAAGCAAAATATGAGGGATTTTTGGGAGGCGGAATTCTTCTATAATTTTACTGTATTAATAACAATACCCTGGTTGTGGTATTGTGCTAGAGTGTTGCAAGATGTCACCCACTGGTAGAAACTGGGTGAAGGGTACAAGGATCCTCTCAGTATTATTTCTTAGAAAACATGTAAATCTACAATTATTTCAAAATAAATATTTAATTTAAAAATTATTTCATTTAAATCTACCTTTGTTGATTTTGGTTTTTTATTTTACTTCTGCAAATATGATAGAATAATGCATTGGTATTAGTTTTGCTTTATGTAATCAAGTCTTTTTAGAATGTACTATATGTATATTATATTAAAGAGATATTTTATATTTATTTTCATATTTATCAATTGTGACCTTTATTTTCATATATCAAAGATGCTAAATGGAATCATCTACTTAAGCTCAAGACTTTCCTTTAATATTTCTTGTACTGTGGGTTTGCTGGTAATGTAGTCTCTCAACTTCTATTTATCACATCTTACATTCATTTTTGTAAGATATTTCCACTGGATATAGAATTCTGTTAATAGTTTTTTTTTTTTGAATTTCAGTACTTTAAAAAATTATTTTCTTTTCTTCTGGCTTTTACTTTCCTATAAAAAAATCAAGTGTCATTCATTTATATAATTTCTCTATGTAATATGTCTTTTTTTCTATTTTTTAAAATAGGTTACTCTTATCTTTGTTTTTGTCATTTTGACTGATGTACCTTTTTATTTTTAATTTTTTATTGTTATGTTAATCACAATACATTACATCATTAGTTTTTGATGCAGTGTTCCATGAATCATTGTTTGTGTATAACACCCAGTGCTCCATGCAGAACGTGCCCTCTTTAATACCCATCACCAGGCTAACCCATCCCCCACCCCCTCCCCTCTAGAACCATCAGTTTGTTTTTCAGAGTCCATCATCTCTCATGGTTCATCTCCCCCTCCGATTTCCCCCCCTTCATTCTTCCCCTCCTGCTATCTTCTTTTTTTTTTTTTTAACATATATTATTTGTTTTAGAGGTACAGATCTGTGATTCAATAATCTTGCACAATTCACAGCACTCACCATAGCACATACCCTCCTCAATGTCTATCACCCAGCCACCTATCCTTACCACCACCACCACTCCAGCAACCCTCAGATTGTTTCCTGAGATTAAGAATTCCACATATCACTGAGGTCATGATATATGTCTTTCTCTGATTGATATTTTGTTCAGCATAACACCGTCCAGTTGCATCCACATTGTTGCAAATGGCAAGATCTCATTCCTTTTGATGGCTGCATAATATTCCATTGTATATATATACCACCTCTTCTTTATCCATTCATCTGTCGATGGACATCTTGGCTCTTTCCACAGTTTGGCTATTGTGGACATTGCTGCTGTAAACATCGGGGTCACATACCCCTTCAGATCTCTACATTTGTATCTTTGGGGTAAATACCAGTAGTGCAATTGCTGGGTCATATTGAAGCTCTATTTCCAACTGTTTGAGGAACCTCCATACTGTTTTCTAGAGTGGTTGCCCCAGCTTGCATTCCCACCAAAAGTGTAGGGTTGCCCTATCTCCACTACCCACCAACATCTGTTGTTTCCTGACTTCTTAATTTTAGCCATTCTGACGGGTGTGAGGTGATATCTCATTGACATCTTGATTTGGATTTCCCTGATGCCAAGTGATGTTGAGCACTTTTTCATGTGTCTGTTGGCCATTTGGATGTCTTCTTTAGAAAATGTCTGTTCATGTCTTCTGCCCATTTCTTGATTGGATTATTTGTTCTTTGGGTGTTGAGTTTGAGAAGTTCTTTATAGATTCTGGATACTAGCCCTTTATCTGATATGTCATTTGCAAATATTTTCTCCCATTCTGTCGGTTGTCTTTTGGTTTTGTGGACTGTTTCTTTGCTGTGCAAAAGCTTTTTATCTTGATCAAATCCCAATAGTTCATTTTTGCCCTTGCTTCCCTTGCCTTTGGTGATGTTTCTGGGAAGAAGTTGCTGTGGCTGAGGTCGAAGAGGTTGCTGCCTGTGTTCTCCTTTAGGATGTTGATGGATTCCTGTCTCACGTTTAGGTCTTTCAACCATTTGGAGTCTGTTTTTGTGTGTGGTGTAAGGAAATGGTCCAGTTTCATTCTTCTGCATGTGGCTGTCCAATTTTGCCAACACCATTTGTTGAAGAGACTGTCTTTTTTCCATTGGACATTCTTTCCTGCTTTGTCAAAGATTAGTTGACCAAAGAGTTGAGGGTCCATTTCTGGGCTCTTGATTCTGTTCCATTGATCTATGTGTCTGTCTTTGTGCCAGTACCATACTGTCTTGATGATGACAGCTTTGTAATAGAGCTGGAAGTCTGATATTGTGATGCTGCCAGTTTTGCTTTTCTTTTTCAACATTCCTTTGGCTATTCGGGGTCTCTTCTGGTTCCATACAAATTTTCGGATTATTTGTTGCATTTCTTTGAAAAAAGTGGATGGTATTTTGATGGTGATTGCCTTGAATGTGTAGATTGCTCTAGGTAGCATTGACATCTTCAAAATATTTGTATTTCCATTCAATGAGCATGGAATGTTTTTCCATTTCTTTGTGTCTTCCTTAATTTCTTTCATGAGTATTTTATAGTTTTCTGAGTACAGATCCTTTGCCTCTTTTGTTAGATTTATTCCTAGGTATCTTATGGTTTTGGGTGCAATTGAAAATGGGATTGAATCCTTAATTTCTCTTTCTTCTGTCTTGTTGGTGTATTGGAATGCCACAGATTTCTGTGCATTGATTTTTATATCCTGCCACTTCACTGAATTCCTGTATGAGTTCTAATAGTTTTGGGGTGGAGTCTTTTGGGTTTTCTACAGAAAGTATCATATCATCTGCAGAGAGTGAGAGTTTGACTTCTTTGCCGATTGGATGCCTTTTATTTCTTTTTGTTGTCTGATTGCTGTGGCTAGGACTTCTAATACTATGTTGAATAGCAGTGGTGATAGTGGACATCCCTGCCGCATTCCTGACCTTAGTGGGAAAACTTCTCCCATGTTAGGGGCATAGATATTTACAATTGTTAGATCATCTTGTTGGATAGATCCCTTAAGTAGGATATAGTGCCCTTTCTCATTTCTTATTACAGTCTTTGGTTTAAAATCTAATTTGTCTGGGGGGGCGGAGCAAGATGGCGGAGGAGTAGGAGACCTAGATTTCATCTGGTTTCAGGAATTCAGCTGAATAGGGATCAAACCATTCTGAACACCTACGAACTCAACAGGAGATCGAACAGGAGAGTAGCAACAACTCTCTGAACAGAGAAGCGACCACTTACTGGAAGGTAGGGTGGGCGGAGAAGTGAATCCGAGGCGATATTCGGGAGGATAGATGGCAGGGGAGGGGTCTCCATCGGCCGCTTCTGGCAAGTGATACAGCCGCGGAGCACAAAATCAGACCTTTTAGAAGTTGGCTGGGCGGAGGGACGTTGCTGCAGTGGCTAAGCGGGGGGTGGAATCCTCCCGGGACAGTGTGGTCTCAGGACCCTTGGGGTCACAGAGAGACCGGGGGTGCCTGAGTGCGCCAGAGCTCCCAGGTATCAGAGCGGGGAAGCCGGCTGCAGAGATGGAGCCGAGGAGCGGGCTCTCAGCTCGGGGTTGCCATAAACTGTGATCTGCGGCCCAGTTGGGGCACGGCTCCCCCAGCAGGGACCCAACAAGCAGCAGATCCGGGGAGACTCCCCTTCCTTCCCGGGGAGGAGCGGTGCGGGAACGCACTGCAGGGATCTGCTGGGTTTGGAGACTCCGCGCGGGGTCGGGTGCCAGAGATAGCAACGCTCGATCACAGGCCGGGTGAGCACGGAGTGCGGCCGGAGACCGGGGACACGGAAGTGACTGCTTTTCTCCGGGGGCACACTGAGGAGCGGGGCCCCGAGTTCTCAGCTCCTACGGGTGGAGATTGGGAGGCCACCATTTCTGCCCTGGTCCTCCAAGGCTGTACCGAGAGCTTGCAGGGAACAAAAACTCCTGAGAGCAAACCAGAGCAGCTTCCTTAGCCCGGTCCGACAAGGGCGGGGCAATTCCGCCTCCGGCAAAGACATTTGGAAACCACAGCAACAGGCCCCTCCCCCAGAAGATCAGCACAAACAGCCAGCAAGCCAAGACCAAGTTGATCGATCAAGGAGAATGGGAGAACTCCAGCGCTAGGGGAATACTGCACATAGA
>NW_027397073.1:50863449-50886666 GCF_003265705.2 Callorhinus ursinus
AAAAAAAAAAATCTAATTTGTCTGATATAAGAATTGTCACCCCAGCTTTCTTTTGGTGTCTATTAGCATGGTAAATGGTTTTCCTCCCCCTCACTTTCAATCTGGGGGTGTCTTTGTGTCTAAAATCAGTCTCTTGCAGACAGCATATCAATGGATCTTTTTTTTCATCCAATCTTATAGCCTGTGTCTTTTGATTGGGACATTTAGCCAATTTATATTCAGGGTATCTATTGAAAGATATGAATTTAGTGCCATTTTATTGCCTGTAAGGTGACGGTTACTGTATATTCTCTGTGTTCATTTCTGGTCTATGTTGCTTTTAGGCTCTCTCTTTGCCTAGAGTACCCCTTTCAATATTTCTTGTAGGCCTGGTTTCATGTTTGCAAATTCTTTTAGTTTTTGTTTGTCCTGGAAGCTTTTTATCTCTCTTTCTATTTTCAATGACAGCCTAGCTGGATATAGTATTCTTGGCTGCATATTTTTCTCATTTAGTGCTCTGAAGCTATCATCCCAGTCATTTCTGACCTGCCAGGTCTCTGTGGATACGTCTTTGCCAATGTAACGTTTCTACCATTGTAGGTTACAGATCTCTTCTCTTGAGCTGCTTCTAGGATTTTCTCTTTGTCTCTGAAACTCGTAAGTATTACTATTAGATGTTGGGGTGTTGACCTATTTTTGATTTTGTGAGGGGTTCTCTGTGCCTCCTGGATTTTGATGCCTGTTTCCTTCCCCAAATTAGGGAAGTTCTGTGCTATAATTTGCTCCAATATTCCTTCTGTCCCCTCTCTCTTTCTTCTTCTGGGATCCCAATTATTCTAATGTTGTTTCGTCTTATGATATTGCTTATCTCTCAAATTCTGCCCTCATGATCCAGAGTTGTTTATCTCTCTTTTTCTCAGCTTCTTTATTTTCAATCATTTGGTCTTCTATTTTACTAATTTTCTCTTCTGCCTCATTTATCCTAGCAGTTGGTGCTCCCATTTTTGATTACACCTCATTAATAGCCTTTTTGATTTCAACTTGATTAGATTTTAGTTCTGGTATTTCTCCAGAAAGGGTTTCTCTAATAACTTCCATTCTTTTTTCAAGCCCAGCTAATATCTTTAAAGTCATCATTCTGAACTCTAGTTCCAACATCATAATAATGTTTGTATTTAGTAGGTGCCTGGCAGTCGGTACTGCCTCTTGTTCTTTTTGTTGAGGTGATTTTTTCCATCTTGTCATTTTGGCCAGAGGAGAATAGATTAATGAGCGAACAAAATGCTAACAGGGTAACAATGTCCCCAGAAAATATGCTCTAAAGAAATTAGAAAAGACCTGAAACCAGGGGAAAAGAAAGGGAAAGAAAGAAAAAAGAAAAAGAAAAAGATAAAAACAAACAAAAACAGAACAAAATAAAAAAATAGAATATGATCAAATATGATCAGGCTGGTGCATAGATCAGTGCCACACAGTAAATTTTGGGTGTATTTTGGTCTGTTAGAAAAAACTGTCTCCCAAAATTTTAAAGAAAGAAAAACTTATATATATACAAAAATAAGGGTTAATATGATGAAGGGATGGAATATGACTGTAAAGATGAAAATTATAAACAATTTTATGAAAGGAATTGATAAGATAAGAAGTTATTTGAAAAAAGAAGGAAGAGGATTTTAAAAAAAAACGGAAGAGAATGTGATCAGGCAGGAGACTAGAACAAAGCCATACACTAGAGATTTAGGGTATATTTTGGTCTGTTAGAAGAAACTGTATCTCAAAATTTTAAAGAGAGAACAACTTACATATATATGCCAAAAATAAGGGTAACTACTATGAAGGGATAGAATATGACTCTAAAAATGAAAAATAAAAATGTTTTTTAAAGAAGGGATTGATAAGATGTTGGTTGAAAAAGGGAAAAAGAAAAATTCAAAAAAAAGGACAGTTAAAAAAGAATTGACTTTGAATGACTAAAGAATTATTGTAAAAGAACCCATGAATTCTATGTGCAGTATTCCCCTAGCGCTGGAGTTCTGCTGTTCTCCTTGATCGATAAACTTGGTCTTGGCTGGCTGTTCTTGCTGATCTTCTGGGGGAGGGGCCTGTTGCCGTGGTTCCCAAATGTCTTTGTTGGAGGCGAAATTGCCCCGCCCTTGCCGGGTCTGTTTGGTAATGTGCTCGAGTTTGCTCTCGGGAGTTTTTGTTCCCTGCAAGCTTTCCGTACAGCTTTGGAGGACGAGAGTGAAAATGGCAGCCTCCCAATCTCCACCCCAGAGGAGCCAAGAACTCAGGGCCCCACTCCTCAGTAAGCCCCAGAGAAAAGCAGTCAATCACTCCAATCTCCCTGGTCTCCAGCCCCATTCCGTGCTCACCTGGCCTATGACCAAGTGTTTCTATCTCTGGCACCCAACCTGGTGTGGAGTCTCCATACCCCGCAGATCCCTGTGGTGTGCTCCCACGCCGCTCCTCCTAGGGGAGGAAGGGGAGTCTCCCGAGATCTCCCACTTGTTGGGTCCCTGATGGAAGAGCAGTGGCCTGACTGTGCCGCGGATCACGGTTTATGGCAACCCCGAGCTGAGAGCCCATGCCTCAGCTCTGTCTCTGCAGCTTGCTTCCCTGCTCTGATATCTGGGAGCTCTGCCACACTCAGGCACTCCCAGTCTTCCTGTGACCTCGAGGATCCTGAGACCACACTGTCCCGTGAGGTTTCCACCCCTCGCTTAGCCACTGGAGCGATGTCCCTTAGTGGAGCCGACTTCTAGAAGTTCCAATTTTGTGCTCCGCTGCTCTATCACTTGCCAGAAGCGGCCAACGGAGGCCCTTCCCCCCCCCCCATCTGTCTTCCCAAATATCACCTCGGATTCACTTCTCCGCACGTCCTACCTTCCAGATAGTGGTCGCTTTTCTGTTCAGTTGTTGCTATTCTTTTCTTCGATCTCCTGTTGAGTTCATAGGTGTTCAGATGTTCAGAATGGTTTGATCCCTATCCAGCTGAATTCCTGGGACCACATGAAATCCAGGTCTCCTACTCCTCTGCCATCTTGCTCTGTCCCCTCCTCTGATGTATCTTCTTAATACTTATTTTTCTTAGTGTTCTTGAACTTCCTGAGTCAATAGGTTGCTTTTTAAAAATTCAAATTCAGGAAAAAAATGTAAAATAATTTGCTTCTTAAAAAATCTCTTATGCTTCTAGAACTGATTACTTGTATATTATTTTTAATTACTATTATTTTTTACTTTCTTTCTCTCTGTGCTTAGGTTTTAGGGATTTCTCTTGACTAATCTTTACATTCACCAATCCTTTCTTATGATGTGTTCAATCTGACAATATCTCATTCAGTAAATTTTTTATTCAGAATATTCTATTTTGTATTTTTATCATTTCCATGTGTTTTAAAATTATTTCCAAATATCTTTTCGATTCTTTACCCCATTAAATTAATCTGTTACCATAGATTCTTTGATTTAAAAACTTGTTCTAATTGTTCCTACATCTGAGTAATCTGTAGACCTGTTTATATTTAATTATTTTTCTCTCTTGACTATAACTCCTGTTTTCTTGCTACTTTCTTTGTCTCACTCATTTTGGTGGTTTGTCAGACCTAACTTATTAATTTTAAGTAAGGAATGATTCCTTTGTTTCAATTAATATTTGAGTTTGTTTGCTGTGAACTTATACAGGCTTTATATGTCTCTCTTCTATGGCCTTGGAATTAGCAATGTTTGTCTTAAGATTTCTCATTGCTTTTCAGTCCAGTCCTGAAATGTTTGCACCACCATGGGGCTAATATCTTTTTTCCGTACAGCTTTATTGAAGTATGATTAACAAATAAAAATTGTGTGTATTTAGGTTGTGCAATGTGACTTTTTAAAGTGTAAAATGTGATGGGGTGCCTGAGTGGCTCAGTTGGTTAAGGGTCTGATTCTCAATTTTATCTTAGGTCATGATCTCAGGGGTCAAGAGATCCAGCCCCAAGTCAGTCTCTGCACTCAGCAGAGTCTGCTTGCTATTCTCTCTCTCCCTCTCCCTCAGCCCCTCCCCCCTACTCACACTGTCTCTCAAATAAACAAATAAAATCTTTAAAGTATAAAATGTGATATATATATATATAGAGATATGAACACCAATATCAAGCTAGTTAACACATTTATCATCCCAAATAATTCTCTTTTTTGTGTATGTGATGAAAAACCTTAAGATCTATTCTCTTAACAAATTTCAAGTATGCAACACAATATTATTAACTATACTCATCATGCTGTACATTAGATTCCCAGAACATATTCATCTTATAACCTAACACTTGTACCTTTTGTTTTTGTTTTTTTTTATTTTTTTAATTTTATTATGTTACATTAGTCACCATACAGTACCTCATTAGTTTTTGATGTAATGTTCCATGATTCATTGTTTGCATATAACACACAGTGCTCCATGCAGTACGTGCCCTCCTTAATACCTATCACTGTGCTAACCCATCCCTCCACCCCTCTCCCCTCTAAAACCCTCAGTTTGTTTCTCAGAGTCCATACTCTCTCATGGTTCATCTCCCCCTCTGATTCCCCCCCTTCATGTTTCCCTTCCTTCTCCTAATGTCCTCCATGCTATTCCTTATGTTCCACAAATAAATGAAACCATATGATAATTGACTTTCTCTGCTTGACTTATTTCACTCAGCATCATCTCCTCCAGTCCCATCCATGTTGATACAAAAGTTGGGTATTCATTCTTTCTGATGGCGAGTAACATTCCATTGTGTATATGGACCACATCTTCTTTATCCATTCATCTGTTGAAGGGCATCTCGGCTCTTTCCACAGTTTGGCTCTTGTGGACATTGCTGCTGTGAACATTGGGGTGCATATGGCCCTTCTTCTCACTACATCTGTGTCTTTGGGTAAATACCCAGTAGTGCAATTGCTGGGTCATAGGGTAGCTCTATTTTTAATATTCTGAGGCACCTCCACACTCTTTTCCAAAGTGGCTGTACCAACTTGCATTCCCACCAACAGTGTAAGAGGGTTCCCCTTTCTCCACAACCTCTCCAACATTTGTTGTTTCTTGCCTTGTCAATTTTTGCCATTCAAACTGGTGTAAGTTGGTATCTCAATGTGGTTTTGATTTGTGTTACCCTGATGGCTAATGATGATTAACTTTTTTTCATGTGTCTGTTAGCCATTTGTATATCTTCTTTGGAGAAGTGTCTGTTCATGTCTTCTGCCCATTTTTTGACTTGATTAGTTGTTTTTTGGGTGTTGAGTTTGAGAAGTTCTTTATAGAACTTGGATATCAGCCCTATGTCTGTAGTGTCATTTGCAAATATCTTCTCCCATTCCATGGGTTGCCTCTTAGTTTTGTTGACTGTTTCCTTTGCTGTGCAGAAGCTTTTTATCTTGAAGTGTCAAAAGTTCATTTTTGCTTTTGTTTCCCTTGCCTTTGGAGACGTGTCTTTTTTTTTTTTTTAAGATTATTTATTTATTTATTCATGAGAGGCAGAGACAGAGAGAGAGGCAGAGGGAGAAGCAGGCTTCCCGCTGAGCGGGGAGCCCGATGTGGGACTCGATCCCAGGACCCCGGGATCATGACCTGAGCCGAAGGCAGACGCTTAACCATCTGAGCCACCCAGGTGCCCTGGAGACGTGTCTTGAAAGACGTTGCTGTGGCCGATGTTGAAGAGGTTACTGCCTATGTTCTCCTCTAGGATTTTGATGGATTCCTATCTCACCTTGAGGTATTTCATCCATTTTGAGTTATCTTTGTTTGTGGTGTAAGAGAATGGTCGAGTTTCATTCTTCTGTATGTAGCTCTTCAATTTTCCCAGCACCACTTATTGAAGAGACTGTCTTTTTCCCATTGCATCTTTTTCCTGGTTTGTTGAAGATTATTTGACCATCAAGTTGGGGGTCCATATCTGGGCTAGGTATTCTGTTCCATTGGTCTATGTGTCTATTTTTGTGCCAGTACTATGCTGTCTTGGTGATCATGGCTTTGTAATATAGCTTGGAATCGGGCCACGTGATGCTCCCCAGCTTTGTTTCTCTTTTCAACAATTCCTTGGCAATTCAGGGTCTTTTCTGATTCCATACAAATTTTAGGATTGTTTCCTTTAGCACTTTGAAAAATGCCGTTGGAATTTTGATCAGGATGGCATAGAAGGTATAGATTGCGCTGAGCAGCATAGACATTTTAACAATGTTTATTCTTCCAATCCATGAGAATGGAATGTTTTGCCATCTCTTTGTGTCTTCTTCAATTTCTTTCATGAGTGTTCTGTAGTTCCTAGAGTATAGATCATTTACCTCTTTGATTAGGTTTATCCCAAGGTATATTATGGTTTTAGGTGCTATTGTAAGTGGAATCGGTTCTCTAATTTCTCTTTCTACAATTACATTGTTAGTGTATAAGAAAGCAACTGATTTCTGTGCATTGATTTTGTATCATGCCACATTACTGAATTGCTGTATGAGTTCTAGTAATTTGGCGTGGAGTCTTTTGGGTTTTCCACATAAAGTATCATGTCCTCTGCGAAGAGAGAGAGTTTGACTTCTTCTTTGCCAATTTGAATACCTTCTATCTCTTTTTGTTGTCTGAACTTCCAGTACTATGTTGAACAATAGTGATGAGAGTGGGTATCCTTGACATGTTCCTGATCTTAAGAGAAAGGCTCTCAGCTTTTCCTCATTGAGAATGATATTCGCTGTGGGTTTTTTCATAGATTGATTTTCTGAACTTGAGGAATGTTCCCTCTATCCCTATACTCTGAAGAGTTTTAATCAGGAAAGGATGTTGTATTTTTCAAATGCTTTTTCTGTATCAGTTGAGAGGACTCTATGGTTCTTCTCTCTCCTCTTATTAATGTGTTCTATCACATTGATTGATTTGCGAATGTTGAACCACCCTTGCATTCCGGGGATAAATCCCACTTGGTCATGGTGGATGATCCTTTTAATGTATTATTGGATCGTATTAGCTAGGATTTTGTTGAGAATTTTGGCATCCATATTCATCAGGTATATTGGTCTGAAATTCTCCTTTTTGATGGGTTCTTTGCCTTGTTTGGGGATCAAGGTAATGCTGGCCTCATAGAATGAGTCTGGAAGCTTTCCATCTGTTTCTATTTTTGAAACAGCTTCAGGAGAATAAGTATTATTTCTTTTTTGAAGGTTTGGTAGAATTCCCCAGGAAATCCATCAGGCCATGGCCTCTTGTTTTTTGGGAGGTTTTTGATCACTGCTTCAGTTTCATTACTGGTTATTGGCCTATTCAAGTTGTCAATTTCTTCCTGTTTCAGTCTTGGGAGTTTATAGGTTTCCAGGAAGGCATCCATTTTTTTCCAGGCTGCTTAATTTATTGGCATATAGATGTTGATAATAATTTCTGATAATTGTTTCTATTTCCTTGGTGTTAGTTGTGATCTCTACCCTTTCATTCATAATTTTATTAATTTGGGTCCTTTCTCTTTTCTTTTGGAAAAGATGATGTTTTATCGATATGATGTTTTATTTTGGTTAACAGTTGGCTTATGTAGTTGGTGGCTCCCATGTTGGGGGCATAGATATTTACAATTGTTAGATCTTCTTGTTGGATAGACCCTTTAAGAATGATACAGTGTTCTTCTGTGTCTCTAACTACAGTCTTTAGCTTAAAATCTAATTTGTCTGACATAAGAATTGCTACCCCAGCTCTCTTTTGAGGTCTGTTGGTATGGAAGATGGATCTCCATCCCTTCACTTTCAGTCTGGATGTATCTTTAGGTTCAGAATGAGTCTCTTGTAGACTGCAAATGGATGAGTCCTGTCTTTTTATCCAGTCTGCAACCCTGTGCCATTTTATGGGAGCATTTAGGCCGTTCACTCTGAGAGTGATTATTGAAAGATATGAATTTATTGTCATCATGTTGCCTGTGAAGACCTTGTTTTTATAGATTGTCTCTGTAAATTTCTGTTCTATATCACTCTTGGGATCTTTCTTTTTTTATAGAACCCCCCTTAATATTTCTGGCAGGTATGGCTTAGTGGTCACATATTCTTTCAGTTTCTGCCATCTTGGAAGGTCTGCATCTCTCCATCCATTCTAAATGACAGCCTTGTCAGACAAAGTATTCTTGGCTTCATTTTCTTCTCATTTAGTACCCTGAATATGTCTTGCCATGCCTTTCTGGCTTGCCAGGTCTCTGTGGGTAGGTCTGAAGTTTTTCTGATGTTCTTCCCTCTGTATGTAAGGAATCTCTTCCCCCAACTGCCTCAAGATGGTTTCCTTGGTTCTAAGATTTGCGAGTTTTACTATTACATGTGGGGCATTGGTCTCTTTTCCTTGGTCTTGGGAGGGTTCCTCTGTGCTTCTAGGAAACGAATACTTTTTCATTCCCCAGATTAGGGAAGTTCTCCGCTATGATTTGCTCAAATATATCTTCTAGTCCTCTCTCTCTCTCTCCACCCCCTCAGGGATCCCAATAATTCTGACATTGGAATGTTTTATGGTGTCACTTATTTCTCTAATTCTGTTTTCATAGATTTTAAGCTCTTTATCCGAGGCCTCCTCGTTTTCTTTCTTTTCTATCAGTTTTTCTACTAGATCACTAATTTGTTCTTTTGCCTCGTTTACCCTAGCTGTTAAGAGTATCCAGATTAGATTGGATCTTATGGATCGCATTTTTAAGTTCTGCCAGTTCATCTCTCATTTCTGCTCTTAGAGACTCTATGTTGCCATTAATCAATTTCTTCATTCTAGCTTTCATCTTCATAACTGTTACCCTGAAGTCTATTTCTGACATCTTGCTTATATCTATATCCATTTGTAAATCCGTGGCAGAAGTCACATTCTCTGAGTCTTTCCTATTTTGGTGGTTCTTCCTCTTAGTCATTCTGTTGAGGGGTGGTTGAGGGAATGTACAGAGTCCAAATTATTGACCACAACCCAAACAAGATGCACCTGTTTTATAGGGACCTTAGAGTTGTTGGCCTTTTGTTCTTCCAGCCTGTCTTCTAGGGGAGGGGCCTGCCATGCTGTTACTCAGGCAACCCTGTTTGGGCAGAGTTGCCCTGCACCCTGTGGGGGGGGATAGGCTCAGTGAAAACTGGTTTTGGGGGCTTTTGTTCTCTGGTGGCTTTCCCTCGTGGCTTTCCGCATCTCTTCTGAGAGTCAGAGTAGAAGAGACCATTTCCAACCCTCTGCCTCAGAACAGAGAGATTGCAGTCTGTTCTTCAGTGAGCTCTCCAGGCCACACTGTCTCTGTTTCTGTCCATGTTGCTAAAACTGCAGCGTCCTGGGTTGTGTGCCCCACAGGGGCACTCCCAGCCCTCACTTCCAGGTCCAGGCATGTCTCTGCCCTTTGTGTTTCTAAAACCACCAGCTGCCCCCAGTTCACATGCTCTCCCTCACAGTTCCAGGTTTCAGTCTGGGGGGGCTTCCCTAAATTCCTTTCCCATCTGCTACTGGTCTGCAAGTCTGTACCCGGTCCCCAGAGTGGGAGGGTTTCAATCTCTGGACGTGCAGGATTCCAAAGGCTCCCTCCTCCTACTTGTACCTTTTGACCAACATCTCCTAACCCCAGCTTCTGACAACTGTCATTCTACTCTGGTTCTATAAGTTTGGCTTTTTAGATTCCACATATAGGTAAGACTGCTTATTTAATTTAGCATAGTGTCCCCAAAATTTATCCATGTTGTCTAAAATGGTGGGATTTCCTTCTCTTTCATGACTGAATAATATTCCATTGTCCTTCTATACCACATTTTCTTTATCCATTAATCTGCTGATGGACACTTAGGTTGTTTCCATATTTTGGCAGTTGTGAATAAGGCTTCAATGAGTGTAGCAGTGCACATATCTCTTCGAGATAGTGATTTTATTTCCTTTGGATATATGGCCAGAAGTGGACCATATGGTATTTATATTTTTAATTTTCTGAGAAACCGCTATACTGTTTTCCATAATGGCTGTACCAATTTATATTCCCACCAACAATATAAGAGTGTACTAATATCTATCATCTTTTCAAAATTGAAATTGGGTAGATGTTTGCGAAAGAGTTAGAAGTTCAGGCCTCATCTTCCAGTAGGGGTTTGGGACCAAATACAAAAAAACTGGGTGACCTGAAGTCTGACAGATCTTATCACTGTTAGACCATTAAACATCATGGCTTTAAGAATGATGTTCTGTGTTTTCCTGACTTGTTAATTTTAGCTATTCTGACTGGTGTGAGGTGGTACCTCATTGAGGTTTTGATTTGTATTTCCCTGATTCCGAGTGATATTGAGCACTTTTTCATGAGTCTGTTGGCCATTTGGATTATTTGTTCTTTGGGTGGGGTGAGGATGCAGAGAAAGGGGAACCTCCTACACTGTTGGTGATAATGCAAGCTGGGGCAGCCACTCTGGAAAAAAGTATGGAGGTTCCTCAAAAAGTTGAAAATAGAGGTACCCTACAACACAGCAATTGCACTACTGGGTATTTACCCCAAAGATACAAATGTAGGGATCCGAAGGGACACATGCACCCCAAGGTTTATAGCAGCAATGTCCACAACAGCCAAACTATGGAAGGAGACTAGATTTCCATCAATAGATGAATGGTTAAAGAAGATGTGGTATAGGGTGCCTGGGTGGCTCAGCTGGTTAAGCGACTGCCTTCGGCTCAGGTCATGATCCTGGAGTCCCGGGATCGAGTCCCGCATTGGGCTCCCTGCTCAGCAGGGAGTCTGCTTCTCCCTCTGACCTTCCTCCCTCTCATGCTCTCTCTCTACCATTCTCTCTCTCTCAATAAATAAAAAAAATCTTAAAAAAAAGAAGTTGTTGTATATATATATATATATATATATATACACACACACACACACACACACACACACAATGGAATATTATGCAGCCATCAAAAAATGAAATCTTGCCTTTTGCAATGACGTGGATGGAACTCGAGGGTATTATGCTAAGTGAAATAAGTCAATCAGAGAAGGACAATTATATGATCTCACTGATATGAGGAATTTGAGAAACAAGACAGAGGATCATAGGGGAAGGGAGGGGAAAATGAAACAAGATGAAACCAGAGAGGGAGACAAACCATAAGAGACTCTTAACCTCAGGAAACAAACTGAGGGTTGCTGGAGTCGTGGGGGGGGGGAGGGATGGGGTGGCTGGGTGATGGACACTGGGGAGGGTATGTGCTATGTTGAGTGCTGTGAATAGTCTAAGACTGATGAATCACAGACCTGTACCCCTGAAACAAATAATACATTATATGTTAATAAAAATAAATAAATTAATTAATTAAATAAATTAAAAAAAGAAATTTTTGCCTTTGCCAATTGTGATATATTCTATATTTTCTTCTAAAAATATATTCTATATTTTCTTCTAAAAGTGAAATCATTTTACCTTTTACATTTAAACCTACCATCTGTCTGGAGTTTTAGTAACATTATTTTAAATATTAATCTAGTGCTTGAATATAATTTGAATAGTAATCTGGTAGTCTTTGTCATAAATTTTTTCTCTTGTTTTTAAATAAGAAACCAGAAATTTGGAAAGTACTAGTTTTCTAGTTGGAAAAAAATTGTAAGCCCTAAAATTATAATATTGTTCTATTTTTTTTAATGTCATTATTGTCCTATTTTAAATTTAGGGTAGCCAAAATATGAAAATACAATTTTCCATTTTATGAGGTGAAATACAAATCAATTTGCCATAAGTATTGGTTACATACATAGAGGGGGAATGCTCACAGGAGATGAATGAATTGTGGCGGCAATGTAAGACACTTAGACTTGTTTTAAGGAAGGAGTCCTTTATTCATTTGATACCATATTCCTGATATTCATATTATATGTCTACTTCACAATAAATATATGTATATAAAACATGTATATTTGTTAGCTATGTTATATTCATTATATTTGTTTTTACATATATATTAGTATGTATTATACTAAAGGTATTTATATTTAAAAAAAAAGAATGATATTCTGTGAAGCTGAAGACTTGGATAATAAGAGATTTGGAAACTCCCTGCCTGTGAGACACAGAAACTGTGAGATTATGGGAGTGTATTTCTGTAAGATTTCAAGATGTCTTTGCATTAGGTTTCCTCTACGTTCTAATCTGACATGTGCTCATAAATTTGTCAAAAGTTAAGCTTTTGCTCCTCCTCTGAGCAAAAGCTACCTTTTTTTTGCATGACTTCCCTAAAGTGGTTCCAGGTATTCAAACATTATTTGTTTTTGTTCACTTGGAAAGGCTCTTCCTTTTGAAGTACATTTCTTTTTAATTTCTTACTGTCCATACTTCTTCACTGCCTTTTTAAAAAAAGTCATTTTTTGTTTGTTTCATTGGTAATATCTTGTTGTTTTGATGGGAATGAAGGTCTTTTAAAATCCTCTATGTTCTATGAATTATTAATCATTTTAACTAAATATATTTCAGTGTTTCAAAAACATATTCAAAAAGTGAAGTTGTTAGGAACTCAGGCAATACAAAATAAGGCGTCATGGCTTCATTGAAGTTGGGGATTCTTTGCTGAAATGCTAGTACAGTAGAAACTTTATTAATAGAAATGGCAAGTCACCATATGTTCAGGTAGTAGAGTTTAAGAAAGCATAGCAAAGTACTAGAGAATTTCCAGAACTCTTTAAGGATAAGCAATTAGGGAAGATAAAATTAGGGAAGAAAAATATCATAGACAACTATATACCAACATAGTATAGGGTTCATGACCCTGATTTTTGGTGTGTTGGCTGCTACAGACGATTATTTGGAAGGTTAGCTAAAGACAACACAAAGTCAGACTACAGCAGTTAATGGATAATGGAGGTAGCCCCTCTCTCCAGAAATTGAGCCAGTTGCAGTAATAAATTGTTGTAGCATAGAAGTTGAAGCAGAGAGGGAACATGTCTGGGATAGAATGGTGAAGTGGGTATCAAACTAATAAGTTACATTGGTCCATCTGTGTTACCATGGGGCATATGAAAAGTAGATCAAGATCTGAAGTGGTGGGGACAGAGAGGAGGATATAATTTAGGAAGGAGATGGAGGTGTAGATTCCTAGCAGAAACTTGAGGCACTGGTAAGAAACAAGAATCCAAGCAGGAAACAAGTAAGGTAGATTGGCCAAAAGATTGGGGAATAGAGAGGGCTTCAATGACCTCATATCAGCATGAGTATTCCAGGGGTTAAATCAACCCCTTCTACATGAAAAGTAGATGCAGCTTACTAATTGCAGAACTTTACTGGCTTATGGAGAGATACTATCCCATATACCATCTGGGTTGTCTCTCAATAACAATCATACTGATTGAAAAGGAAATTGTAGATTTTACTGTTATTGACAGTTGCATAGAGGTGAGAAGAGCTGAGCAGTAGACCAGAAATCCTGGGTAGGACATTACACAGGTGCTGAAGTTCTCTTTTGGACCACTTTCTAAAGAAAGGAATGTCATAGTCACCAGAAATTAATGTGCTATAACCACAAAACCAAACCAAACCAAAATTTTCCTTTAAATAAATAAGAAATAAACACTTTTTATTTACTTTTATATATTATATATAAGTATATAGATCCTTCTTTGCTCTAAATGAACAGAATGCAACCTGGAACCATTATTTTATGGCTTAGAATTTTTTTTTGGCTTACAATATTTTAAGTTAATTTTCAAGTTTCTGAAAATCAATGGTATTTTGAAATTTGTCTATACCATCAATTTCCAAAATTTGATAAATATGTTATTACTAATAATTTTAATTTTTCATTAAAACTGACACATTGTGGCAAGTAGCTGAAACTTACATAAGTTAGTCACTGTAAAATTATTTAGAGTCTAGTTTAACTTCACATTTTTTGTCAGTGATAAAACATTTTATGTGACTCAGTAATATTAAAGTTTTAATGGAAATGTCTGGTGTTATTGTGTATGTTATTTCCCATTGCTTTTTCTTCAAGGAGTTGTCCTATAAGTAAGCAATATAGGAAATAAATCTTATTTTTTACTGGGCACTGGGTTTCATTTTTGTATTCAGGTGATTTATTATGCCTAGGTGAAAGTGAATAATTGATGATGGGCCAAGGGCAGAAATAGAACACAAGAATATATCATGCATGGCATCTTCTAAGACTTTTTATTGACATGATTGCCGAAATTCTCCTTGTGAACTTACGAGATAGTCTACTACCATGGAATATCAATTTTTCCCTATGCACAATGCAAATATAGCAGAGAATGGTTTAAGCTATTTTAAAATTAGAGCACAAGATTCTGGATTATACAAATATGGGTCCAAATCCAAATTCTTGGACTTAGTTCTATAATCTTGGGTGAGATACTTAATTTCTCTAACTATGGTGGCCATTCTATAACATGGGGATAATATAAATATTCACCTTATGCAGTATTATTTGAGTATTAATTGAAATAATCATCAGATTTTTTGACATATAGAAAGTGACATGTATATTAGACATTATTATTATTATATCATCATCATAATCACCAAATATTAAGGTATTTTTCTGACACCAAGTACTAGTCATAAAATAATTAATTCCCAATTAGATTTTTGTATATATTTTCAAATATTCACTTTCACGTTTTGCCAAATTCCTTAGTGATTAAAATAAGAAGAAATTTTAACATATTAAAAACGAGGGCAGATTTTTTCTGTCATTATTAGTATTGATTTATTTGATTTTCTGCATAGTTTAAACATCTGTATGTACTCCCATATAATTTTTTTTTACATTTTTCAAATTCTTTATTATTTTTTTTATTAATTTTTAGGCCACATAGTTTTATTAAATACATAATGCCTTTGATGATAATCAAAGAGATCAGAGAAAGATCTAGACTTCGACTCTAATATGTGCCTCTGCTTCAAGTTTGTGGTCCCATAATGCACATCATAGTATCTGAGATTGATTACATTCCTGACCCTGTTAGCAAGATAACTGAGTCTCCTCCATGCATGATTTTTTGCTCCAATGTCATACAAGTCTTATATGACTGAAATGGACCCTGATTCCTCTTTGAAGTCTTTTAAGTAGTTCTTCAAAACAATATGCACATAAAGAGCATAGTATAATAATTTGTGAAAAATTCTAGTCACCTGCAGGAGTTAATTAACTTTTCAAAATACCCTTGGAGAAGTCCCAATGGATTTATCATGGCTGTCATTGATATGGGTTTATTGTAGACATACTTACTAGAATGTAAACTTTTTGAGAATGAAGACATCTTACTCTTATTTTGTGCCTTCTATTTTTGAGAGAGAGAAAGAGTGTGTGAGAAGTGGGGAGGTGCAGAGGGAGAGGGAGAGAGAGAATCTTAAGCAGGTTCCCCCATTCAGCACAGAACCAGATGCAGGGCTCAGTCTCACAACCCTGAGATCATGAAGAGTCAGACACTTAGCTGACTGAGCCACCCAGGCTCCCCTTATTTTGTGCCATCTGTTACAAATAGCATGGGTATAGGCACACAGCTTGATTATCACTCCTAGTTAGAGGTAAGTTGGACACTGGAGACACTAAGGAGGACACAAAAATCCACAATTCCCCAACATCCCCATCATACACCTACACCACCTCCCCCCAATGCCAAGCTGTGATTAGTCAGGAAGTGAATAAGAGAAATAAATTCCCTGATCTCTCTCCTGCTTTCTGACCTGCTGACATCTCCCATTGGTTGAACTCCACACGAAGCTAGACAACAAAAGGAGAAAGTGATGCACTCCATTGAGGGCATTTTCTCGGGGTATAGAGCAGGGTAGAGAAGAGAGAAGAATGAACATGAATGGCTAAATGGATAATAATCCATAATATGAGAACCTAGCATGATTCTAATTCTTCTCCTTTCACAGGAAATAGGGTTCTAATGTCCTGCCTGCATTATTTATTTATTTATTTATCTTTTAATTTAAATTTTATTAGTTAACATATAGTGCAATATTGGTTTCTGGAGTAGAATTCAGTGATTCGTCACTTACATACAACATCTAGTCCTCATCACAAGTGCCCTCTTTGATACCTGTCATCCATCGCCCATCTTCCACCCATTTCCCTCCATCAACCCTCAGTTTGTTCTCTGTCATTAAGAGTCACTTATGGCTTGTTTCCTTCTCTCCTTTTTTTCTTTTCCCCCTTCTCCCTTCCCATATGTTCATCTGTTTTCTTTCTTAAATTCCACATAAGAGTGAGATCCTATGGTATTTGTCTTTCTCTGATTGACTTATTTCACTTAGAACAATACCCTCTAGCTCCATCCATGTCATTGCAAATGGCAAGATTTCATTCTTTTATGGCTGAGTTATATTCCATTGTATATATACCACCTCTCCTTTATCCATTCATCAGTCGAAGGACATTTGGGCTCTCTTCATAGTTTAGCTATTGTTTACAATGTTACTATAAACAATGGGGTACTTGTACCCCTTCAAATTTGTAATTTTGTATCCTTTGGGTAAATACCTAATAATGCAATTGCTGGATCATAGGGTAATTCTATTTTTAACCTTTGGAAGAACCTCCAAATTATTCTCCAGAGTGGCTGCACCAGTTTGTATTCCCATCAACAGTGTAAGAGAGTTCCCCTTTCTCCATATCCTTACCAACACTTGTTGTTTCTTGTGTTGTTAATTTTAGCCATTCTGAAAAGTGTGAGGTGATATCTCATCATGGTTTTGATTTATCTTTCCCTATGATGTGTGATGTTGAGCATCTTTTCATGTGTCTGTTAGCCATCTGGATGTCTTCTTTGGGAAAGTGTCTATTCATGTCTTCTACCCATTTTGTAACTGGATTATTTGTTTTTTGGGTGTTGAGTTTGTAAGTTCTTTATAGATTTGGGATACTAACTCTTAATCAGATATGTCATTTGCAAATATCTTCTCTCATTCCATAGGCTGCCTTTTAGTTTTGTTGATTGTTTCCTTCACTGTGCAAAAGATTTTCATATTAATGAAGTCCCAATAGTTCATTTTTGCTTTTGTTTCCCTTGCCTCCAGCAATGTGTCTAGTAAGAAGTTGCTATGGCCAGGAAACCTGGGTGGCTCAGTCTGTTAAGCATCTGCCTTCAGCTCAGGTCATGATCCCAGGGTCCTGGGATTGAGTCCTGCATCAGGCTCCCTGCTCAGTGAGCAGCCTGCTTCTCCCTCTGCCTGCTGCTTCCCTTGCTTGTGCATGCTCTCTCTCTCTCTCTGACAAATAAATAAAAAAAGTTGCTATGGCCAAGGCCAAAGAGGTTGCTGCTTGTGTTCTCCTCTAGGACTCTGGTGGTTTCCTCTCTCATATTTAGGTCTCTATCCATTTTGAATTTATTTTTATGTATGCTGTAAGAAAGTGGTCCAGTTTCATTCTTCTGCATGTTGCTGTCCAGTTTTCCCAACACCATTTTTTGAAGAGAATGTCTTTTTTTTCCATTGGATATTCTTTCTTGCTTTGTTGAAGATTAGCTGACTATAGAGTTATGGGTCCATTTCTGGGTTATCTAATCTATTCCATTGATCAATGTGTGCTTTTTAATATTTCTTTAATTTTATTTTTTGTGTGTGTGCCAGTACCATACTGTCTTGATGCATATAGTGTTGTACTAGAGCCTGAAATCCGGAATTGTGATGCCTCTAGTTTTGTTTTTCTTTTTCAGAATTGCTTTGGCTATTTGGGATACAAATTTTAGGATTTTTTAAAAAAATTTTTTATTGTTATGTTAATCACCATACATTACATCATTAGTTTTGGATGTAGTGTTCCATGATTCATTGTTTGTGCATAACACCCAAGGCTTCATGCAGAACGTGCCCTCTTTAATACCCATCACCAGGCTAACCCATCCCCCCACCCCCCCTCACCTCTAGAACCCTCAGTTTGTTTTTCAGAGTCCATCCTCTCTCATGGATCGTCTCCCCCTCCGATTACCCCCCCCTTCATTCTGTCCCTCCTGCTATCTTCCTTTTTTTTTTCTTAACATATATTGCATTGTTTCAGAGGTACAGATCTGTGATTCAACAGTTTTGCACAATTCACAGCACTCGCCATAGCACATACCCTCCCCAATGTCTATCACCCAGCCACCCCATCCCTGCCACCGCCCCACCACTCTAGCAAGCCTCAGGTTGTTTCTGGAGATTAAGAATTCCTCATAGCAGTGAGGTAATATGATACATGTCTTTCTCTGATTGACTTATTTCACTCAGCATAACACCCTCCAGTTCTATCCATGTCGTTGCAAATGGCAAGAGCTCATTCCATTTGATGGCTGCATAATATTCCATTGTGTATATGTACCACTTCTTCTTTATCCATTGATCTGTTGATGGACATCTTGGCTCTTTCCACAGTTTGTCTATTGTGGACATTGCTGCTATAAACATGGGGGTACGCATACCCCTTCGGATCCCTACATTTGTATCTTTGGGGTAAATACCCAGTAGTGCAGTTTCTGGATCATATAGCAGCTCTATTTTCAACTGTTTGAGGAACCTCCATACTGTTTTCCAGAGGGGTTGCACCAACTTGCATTCCCACCAACAGTGTAGGAGGGTTCCCCTTTCTCCGCATCCCCGCCAACATCTGTCGTTTCCTGACTTGTTAATTTTAACCATTCTGACTGGTGTAAGGTGGTATCTCATTGAGGTTTTGATTTGGATTTCCCTGATGCCGAGCGATGTTGAGCACTTTTTCATGTGTCTGTTGGCCATTTGGATGTCTTCTTTGGAAAAATGTCTGTTCATGTCTTCTGCCCATTTCTTGATTGGATTATTTGTTCTTTGGGTGTTGAGTTTCATAAGTTCTTTATAGATTTTGGATACTAGGCCTTTATCTGATATGTCATTTGCAAATATTTTCTCCCATTCTGTCGGTTGTCTTTTGGTTTTGTGGACTGTTTCTTTTGCTGTGCAAAAGCTTTTTATCTTGATGAAGTCCCAATAGATCATTTTTGCCCTTGCTTCCTTGCCTTTGGCGATGTTTCTGGGAAGAAGTTGCTGTGGCTGAGGTGGAAGAGGTTGCTGCCTGTGTTCTCCTTTAGGATTTTGATGGACTCCTGTCTCACGTTTAGGTCTTTCAACCATTTGGAGTCTATTTTTGTGTGTGGTGTAAGGAAATGGTCCAGTTTCATTCTTCTGCATGTGGCTGTCCAATTTTCTCAACACCATTTGTTGAAGAGACTGTCTTTTTTCCATTGGATCTTCTTTACTGGTTTGTCAAAGATGAGTTGACCATAGAGTTGAGGGTCCATTTCTGGGCTCTCTATTCTGTTCCACTGATCTATGTGTCTGTTTTGTGCCAGTACCATACTGTCTTGATGATGACAGCTTTGTAATAGAGCTGGAAGTCCGGAATTGTGATGCCGCCAGCTTTGCTTTTCTTTTTCAACATTCCTCTGACTATTCGGGGTCTCTTCTGGTTCCATAAAAATTTTAGGATTATTTGTTGCATTTCTTTGAAAAAAGTGGATGGTATTTTGATGAGGATTGCATTGAATGTGTAGATTGTTCTAGGTAGCATTGACATCTTCACAATGTTTGTTCTTCCAATCCATGAGCATGGAACGTTTTTCCATTTCTTTGTGTCTTCCTCAATTTCCTTCATGAGTATTTTATAGTTTTCTGAGTACAGATCCTTTGCCTCTTTGGTTAGATTTATTCCTAGGTGTCTTATGGTTTGGGCTGCAATTGTAAATGGGATTGACTCCTTAATTTGTCTCTCTTCTGTCTTGCAGTTGGTGTATAGGAATGCTACTGATTTCTGTGCATTGATTTTATATCCTGCCACTTTACTGAATTCCTGTATGAGTTCTAGCAGTTTTGGGGTGGCGTCTTTTGGGTTTTCCACATAAAGTATCATATCATCTGCAAACAGTGAGAGTTTGACTTCCTCTTTGCTGATTTGGATGCCTTTGATTTCTTTTTGTTGTCTGCTTGCTGTGGCTAGGACTTCTAATACTATGGTGAATAGCAATGGTGATAGCGGACATCCCTGCCACGTTCCTGACCTTAGGGGGAAAACTCTCAGCTTTTCCCCATTGAGAATGATATTCGCTGTAGGTTTTTCATAGATGGCTTCTATGATATTGAGGTATGTACCCTCTATCCCTATACTCTGAAGAATTTTGATCAAGAAAGTTTGCTGTACTTTGTCAAATGCTCTTTCTGCATCTATTAAGAGGATCATATGATTCTTGTTTTTTCTTTTGTTAATGTATTGTATCACGTTGATTGATTTGTGGATGCTGAACCAACCTTGCAGCCCAGGGATAAATCCCACTTGGTCATGGTGAATAATCCTTTTAATGGACTGTTGGATCCTATTGGCTGGTATTTTGGTGAGAATTTTTGCATCCATGTTCATCAAGGATATTGGTAATTCTCCTTTTTGATGGGGTCTTTGTCTGGCTTTGGGATCATAGTAATGGTGGCCTCATAAAATGAGTTTGGAAGTTTTCCTTCCATTTCTATTTTTTGGAACAGTTCCAGGAGAATAGGTATTAATTCTTCTTGAAATGTCTGATAGAATTCCCCTGGGAAGCCATCTGTCCCTGGGCTTTTGTTTGTTGGGAGATTTTTGATGACTGCTTCAATTTCCTTAGTGGTTATAGGTCTGTTCAGGTTTTCTATTTCTTCCTGATTCAGTTTTGGTAGTTGATACATCTCTAGGAATGCATCCATTTCCTCCAGGTTATCTAATTTGCTGGCATAGAGTTGCTCATAATATGTTCTTATACTTGTTTGTATTTCTTTGGTGTTGGTTCTGATCTCTCCTCTTTCATTCATGATTTTGTTGATTTGGGTCCTTTCTCTTTTCTTTTTGGTAAGTCTGGCCAGGGGTTTATCAACCTTGTTAATTCTTTCAAAGAACCAGCTCCTAGTTTTATGGATCTGTTCTACTGTTCTTTTGGTTTCTATTTCATTGATTTCTGCTCTGATCTTTATTATTTCTCTTCTCCTGCTGGGTTTAGGCTTTATTTTGTGTTTTTTCTCTAGCGCCTTTAGGTGTGGGTGTAGGTTGTGTATTTGAGACCTTTCTTGTTTCCTGAGAAAGGCTTGTATTGTTATATACTTTCCTCTTAGGACTGTCTTTGCTGCATGCCAAAGATTTTGAACAGTTGTGTATTCATTTTCATTTGTTTCCATGAATGTGTATTCCGTTGCTTTGGGATGGAATGTTCTGAATATGTCTGTGAAGGCCATTTGGTCCAGTGTGTCATTTAAAGTCTGTATTTCCTTGTTGATCTTTTGCTTAAGAGATTTGTCCATTTCAGTGAGGGGGGGTGTTAAGGTCCCCTACTATTATTGTATTGTTGTCAATGTTTTTCTTTGCTTTTGTTATTAATTGCCTTATATAATTGGCTGCTCCCATGTTAGGGGCATAGATATTTACAGTTGTTAGATCTTGTTGGATAGACCCTTTAAGTAGGTTATAGTGTCCTTCCTCATCTCTTATTACCATCTTTGGTTTAAAATCTAATTTGTCTGATATAAGGATTGCCACCCCAGCTTTCTTTTGGTTTCCATTAGCATGGTAATTTCCACCCCCTCACTTTCAATCTGGGGGTGTCTTTGGGTCTAAAATGAGTCTCTTGCAGACAGCATATTGATGGGTCTTGTTTTCTAATCCATTCTGATAGCCTTTATCTTTTGATTGGGGCATTCAGCCCATTTACATTCAGGGTATCTATTGAAAGATATGAATTTAGTGCCATTGTATTGCCTGTAGGGTGACTGTTACTGTGTATTGTCTCTATTCCTTTCTGGTGTATGCTGCTTTTAGGTTCTCTCTTTGCTTAGAGGACCCCTTTCAATATTTCTTGGAGGGCTGGTTTCATGTTTGCAAATTCCTTTAGTGTTTGTTTGTCCTGGAAGCTTTTTATCTCTCCTTCTATTTTCAATGACAGCCTAGCTGGATATAGTATTCTTGGCTGCATATTTTTCTCGTTTAGTGCTCTGAAGATATCTTGCCAGTCCTTTCTGGCCTGCCAGGTCTCTGTGGATAGGTCTGTTGCCAGTCTAATGTTTCTACCATTGTAGGTTACAGATCTCTTCTCTTGAGCTGCTTTCAAGATTTTCTCTTTGTCTCTGAGACTCATCAGTTTTACTATTAGATGTTGGGGTGTTGACCTACTTTTATTGATTTTGAGAGGGGTTCTCTGTGCCTCCTGGATTTTGATGCCTGTTTCCTTCCCCACATTAGGGAAGTTCTCTGCTATTATTTGCTCCACTATACCTTCTACCCCTCTCTCTCTTTCTTCTTCTTCTGGGATCCCAATTATTCTAATGTTGTTTCATCTTATCATATCACCTATCTCTTGAATTCTGCCCTCGTGATCCAGTAGTTGTTTATCTCTCTTTTTCGCAGCTTCTTTATTTTCCCATCATTTGGTCCTCTATATTGCTGATTCTCTTCTGCCTCATTTATCCTAGCAGTTGGTGCCCCCATTTTTGATTGCACTTCATTTATAGCCTTTTTGATTTCGATTTGGTTAGATTTTCGTTCTTTTATTTCTCCAGAAAGGGTTTCTCTAATAACTTCCATGCTTTTTTCAAGCCCAGCTAGTATCTTTAAAGTTATGATTCTGAACTCTAGGTCCGACATCGTACTAATGTCCGTATTGAGTAGGTCCCTGGCAGATGGTACTACCTCTTGTTCTTTTTGCTGAGGTGATTTTTTTCGTCTTGTCATTTTGTCCAGAGGAGAATAGATGAATGAGAGAACAAAATGCTAACAGGTGAACAACGTCCCTGGCCAATATACTCTAATCAAATCAGAAAAGATCTGAAGCCAGGGGAAAAGAAAGGGAAAGAAAGAAAAAAGAAAGAGGAAAAAGAAATAGAAAAAGATAAAGTCAAAGAAAAACAGAAGAAAACAAAACAAAAAACCAGAACATGATCAAATATGATCAGGCTAGTGCATAGATCAGTGCCACAGAGTAGATTTTGGGTATATTTTGGTCTGTTAGAAGAAAGTGCCTCCTAAAATTTTAAAGAAAGAAAGACATATATGTACAAAATAAGGGTTCATACAATGAAGGGATGGAAGATGACTGTAAAGATGAAAATTATAAAAGATTTTATAAAAGGAATTGAAAAGAAGTTGTTTGAAAAAAGAAAGACGACTAAAAAAAAAAGGGGAGAGAATGTGATCAGGCAGGAGACCAGAACAAAGCCATACACTAGTGATTTAGGGTATATTTTGATCTGTTAGAAGAAACTGTATCTCAAAATTTTAAAGAGAGAACAACTTATATATATATATATATGCCA
>NW_027397073.1:50887066-50910996 GCF_003265705.2 Callorhinus ursinus
AAAAAAAAACAGTTAAAAAAATTAACTTTCAAAAACTAATGAATCATGGTAAAAAAGCCATGAATTCTACGTGCAGTATTCCGCTAGCGCTGGAGTTCTCCCGGTCTTCTTGATCGGTAAACTTGGTGTTGGCTTGCTGTTCTTGCTGATCTTCTGGGGGAGGGGCCTGTTTTCATGGTTCCCAAATGTCTTTGCCGAAGGCAGAATTGCCCCACTCTTGCTAGTCTGGGCTAAGGAATCTGCTTGGGTTTGCTCTCGGGAGCTTTTGTTCCCTGCAAGCTTTCCGTACAGCTTTGGAGGATGAGAGTAATAATGGTGGCCTCCCAATCTCCACCCAGAAGAGCCGAGAACTTGGGTCCCCGCTCCTCAGTGCACCCCCAGAGAAAAGCAGTCAGTCATTCCCATGTCCCTGGTCTCTGGCCGCACTCTGCGCTCAGCGGCC
Organism: Callorhinus ursinus; assembly: GCF_003265705.2. Lineage (NCBI taxonomy): Eukaryota > Metazoa > Chordata > Mammalia > Carnivora > Otariidae > Callorhinus > Callorhinus ursinus. The sequence continues at coordinate 50,887,509 of NW_027397073.1, forward strand.
TGTGACCGAGCATTTCTATCTCTGGCACCCTATCCCGTGTGGTGTCTCCAAACCCGGCAGATCCCTTCAGTGTGCTCCTGCGCTGCTCCTCCCGGGGGAGAAAGGGGAGTCTCCCCGGGTCTGCCGCTTGTTGGGTCCCTGCTGGAGGAGCAGTGGCCCGACTGTGTCGCCGATCACAGTTTATGGCAACCCTGAGCTGAGAGCCCACACCTTGGCTTGGTCTCTGCAGCCGGCTTCCCCGCTCCGATACCTGGGAGCTCTGCCACACTCATGCACCCCTGGTCTTTCTGTGACCCCAAGGGTCCTGAGACCATACTGTCCCGCGAGGGTTCCACCCGCCACTTAGCCACTGGAGCAATGTCCCTCAGCGGAGCCGACTTCTAAAAGTTCCGATTTTGTGCTCTGGTGTTCTATCACTTGCCAGAAGCTGCCAACGGAGGCCCCCTCCCCCGCCATCTATCCTCCCGAATATCACCTGGGATTCACTTCTCCCCACGTCCTACCTTCCAGTAAATGGTCGCTTTTCTGTTCAGAGAGTTGTTGCTATTCTCTTTGATCTCCTGTTGAGTTCATAGGTGTTCAGAATGGTTTGATCCCTATTCAGCTTAATTCCTGGGACCAGAGGAAATCCAGGTCTCCTACTCCTCCACCATCTTGCTCTGCCACCAATTTTAGGATTTTTTTGTTCTAACTCTGTGAAAAATGCTGGAGGTATTTTGATAGGTATTGCATTAAATTGTAGATTGCTTTGTGCAAGACAGACATTTTAGCAATGCTTGTTCTTCCAATATGTGAACATGAAACGATTTTCCACTTCTTTATGTCCTCTTCAATTTCTTTCATAAGTGTTCTATTGTTTTCAGAGAACAGATACTGTCTGCATTATTTTAATTCTAACATCTGAACTGTCCTTGACTTTTTTTTCTTTTTATTGTCATACTCTTTACTGCACTAGAATCATCTGGTCATGAGGCTAAGAAAGGATGACTGACTTTTGAGGTGATGAACGTATCATAGTTTCTTGAAGGTTCTAACATTTCCTATCATCCTATCATGGTACTTTATTTTTCTTAATTCAGCAAATGGAATTTAAGTGGAACAATTACTCATTCAACAAATATTTTTGAGGTTTTACTACAGATCAGTCACAATTCTTGATGCTAGGTATCCATAGTGAATAAAACAAATAATGTCCCTTAGCTCGTGGAACTTACATGTTAGTAGGGAAGACACACATTTTATCAGCAATTGCACAAGAAATTGTTTAGTTGCAATAGAGATAATTCTAGGAATCTAAACAAGAGGAATCTATGAGGCCATATAAGAAGAGTTTCTGATCTAGTCTGGGTGTTTAGGAAGTGTTTCCTAGAAATGGGGATATCTGAGATGATCCTTCAAGGGTGAGTGGAGATTGAGTAGAAAAAGGGCAAGAGGGAGTAAGAAAGGAACATTCTTGACTAATGTGAGTGCACTAGGGTGGGATGAGTCTCTGAATGCAAATGCAATATTATGAATCAGAGAATGTGAAAGCTGAGGAAGATTTTTTAGAATTTTGGGGGTTCATTCCCAGTGTTTTATAGATGATCACTAACAGTAACTGCTTATTACTGACAGAATTTGATGTCAACAACACCAGGTGATTTTTATGGTTATAATCAGCTGGATATTAACACAAGCCCACTTGGACTTGCAGATGTCTGTCTGAATCAGTTGAAGGATTTAGCACTGAAAGTCCTTATCAATAACCATCAATATATTTATGGTCATTTAAGTTTTCATTGATATCTTTGTTTTCCCCACCTTTTTCCAATTCCCTAAAATTTTTGTCATAAAATCAACATATTTCAATTCTTGTAAGTTTAACTTCTAGATTAGCTTGTGAAGTCACTTTAAGAGAAGCAATTTTCATTTTCTTTAAGGTGAGGTTAGCACTGAAGTGCTATTTTATGAATAATAGCTGAACTTGGCACAATGCTATTAACAGTTCTTGGATACTTTATGAACAAGCCAACCACACATTGTTTAGATAGCTTGTTTTCTTCATTTTATGTTTTTTCTTCTTTTTTTCCCATCCTCTTCTTACTGCCTAATATGTACTATTGAATAAGTGCTATGTAAACTTTCTTAAGTATTCAGATTTTGTTACTTTTTGTCTCAGCTTTCACAACATTTAATTTATTGTTCCATTATATCACTCTTTGTCCCTATAGTAGGGACATTGTTTAAACATAGATCTTTTGACAAGGGTTTCTTTTCTTCTTTAAAAGGTAGAAACTGTCAGCATATTGATGCTGTAGCAGGAGATGGGAGGGAGAGGTGGGCCAGCAGTAGCATGGGAATCCCAAACTGGGTAATCTATACTATTTCCATTTGACCTTTGGTTGTATTTTTAGGAAATCCTGCCTTTAATTTCAATGTTAGTTGGAAAGGATCACAGATTCAATGACTGGGGCTCCTATACTACTTCTGGCAACCAGGAATATATTCCAAGTCTTCAAGAAGGTGAAGGCATTCTTTACTCATCTTTCAAATGGCCTCATCAACTTAGGGATCTTTTCACCTTGAATTTTCTCTCTCCTTTATTTTTTCTCTCTCTTCCCTGCAGCTTAGTCTGACCTTTCAGTCAGTTCCTGTGTATTATGGATTGTCACATTCTGCAGAGTGGAGGATCTACTTTTTAAGACCATTTGTCTTTCACAGCAATAGTTTGATAACGTTATTATGCCAACATGTCTCTTCTGCATAAGTAATGAGGATACCATAAGTAAAAAGGAGCAAAGGGGCAAGATACACTCTCCTGCCATATGTTGTGTCATTTGAATATTAATGTCTATGATATTTGGATTTTTAAAATGCTTTCATTCTTGTTGCCATGTTACCTGTTATATTTAAGAGGTTCACGGTTGAATTGAGCACTTAAAGAACATTCTTACCCCAAATTCATAAAGTAGCAATTGCTTCTTATTTACAACTATACTTGTATTAATCCTCTTTAGAAGAGGAAGGCAATAAACATGTATTGATTGCCTACTAATTGCCAAGCACTGTAGGTACTTCATCTCAATTATAGAGGTAAGAATAGTATTGGCTTAAATATATTAATTAACTTGTTTAAGATAACATAAGTAGAAAGGATAGATTCAAGACTTGAAAGCAAACCCATTAAACCCCTCTAAACAGAACCCACAGCCTCTTACATGTATTTCTTTGTTTGAAATTTACTTCCTTTCCTACCTATTCACATACAATGCATCCCTCCAGGAAGTTCTTTCCTATCATGTCAGACCTTCTTCAACCATCAGGAGCCTTAGTACACTTTCCCTTTTCTAAATTCCTGTAGCACTTATGGTGTGCACTACAAATTCTTGTTATTGTTTCTTTCTTGGTTGATATTCATATTCATATTCATTCATTCATATTCATTTAGCCTCTGCAGCTGGATTTTATGTCCCTCAAAGTTGGTGCTTGTTAAGTTTGTGGTTTTCAGGACTAGTTCAAGGATGTAGAGTGAAGATAGGATGTTTGCAGACTTTTTGCCAAGGTATGCGAGTTACTGAAGGAGGCATAGGAATGCTTAAAAAACAAGGATATGAAACTCTGAGACATGAAATTTTAGTTTGAAGAAAATATGGCAAGGTGATATCTAGATATAACAAACACAGGGTTATGAGAATGAGATTAGTATTTGTAGAGAGAAGATGACCACTAAGATCAAAAGTGGGATTTAAACCAAGGCCACTCCTTCTAAAGCCATATGCCTAATGCCTAATATTTTTACCAATTGTCTATGTATGGACAATTTCTTTGGAATTATTCCTAAAGGAGAGAATTTCTGATACCTAGGCCATGTGACTTACAATGTATAAATGTGCTGTGATCTTTCTAAAACTCACTCTGTCTCTGTCTTTCTGCCTCTATTCTGTCTGTCCATCTGTCTGTCTGTCTCTCACACACACACATACACACACACACACACTCAGTGTTTTCTTAGAGAAATAAATTTAATTGCCATTATGTAGAATAAACTTAGAAGTACCTATGTCCAATATTCTTCTAGCCTTATATCAAAGAAAGAAGTGATTGCCAAATTCAATATCTGCTTCATATCATTCCCCCTTTGTGTGAATTACTTATCTGAAGTTTGGATGTATTGTTTTCAAATGGACACAGAAATGATAATCATCATCACCATAAGTAGGTATGAAAACAAGAAAAATGAAAGTCTGAGACCATGTTGTTTGGGTAACCTACTTATTGCTGGGCATGACTCATTTCAATTATAAAATTACTTGTGATAGACATTCATAGGATGCAATTAATGGCATTATGCAGTAAGAATAAAGTTTGTACCCATATCTCTGCTTAGGTTGAAGTTGCTTTCACTATGTCTCTAATCTGCTCACATTAAAAGGAAAACATGGAGCGGGACACAAATGGGCTTGTTTAGATCATATGAAACTCAGAATAGGGAAGGAAGGACAGAGTTAGAGCTCAGAAGTCATTACAAGAAGAGTAAATAAAACAGCCAACCGTTATTTCGTGGAGCATACTGGAGAGAAGAACAATTTTCTTGGCAATGCAGCAGGGAATCTGGAACCAAGCATCATTTTTAAGTAAAAGATTGAGGGTTTCTGCAAAAAAGCAATATTTCCCTGGCATACAAATATTGACTTCCCTGTGTAGCCCAGGATTAGAATATTCAAAAAAGGAGCAGAACCCTAACATTCAAAAGGGAGATAAAGGAAACATATGGACAATGACTATAATATCTTACTACAGTAATTCAGGGTAAGATTATTCACTATTGCAAACCAATACATAAAAGGATACTTACATTGGGTGCCTGGGTGGCTCGGTCGTTAAGCGGCTGCCTTCGGCTCAGGTCATGATCCCAGGGTCCTGGGATCGAGTCCCACATCGGGCTCCCTGCTCGGCGGGAAGCCTGCTTCTCCCTCTCCCATGCCCCCTGCTTGTGTTCCTGCTCTCGTTGTCTCTGTCTCTGTCACATAAATAAAATCTTAAAAAAAAAAAAAGGATACTTACATTAAAACATACAACATGGGATCCATTCATTTTGAACAGTCTTTTTCAAATTGTAGGTTGCCACTCATTAGAGTGTCATTAATTTAATGTGTCATGAAAACAATTAAAAAATGAAATAGCCTAGACTTAAATAAAATGCATAGAAAATGAACTGCATACATTTGCAACGACGTGGATGGAACTGGAGGGTGTTATGCTGAGTGAAATAAGTCAATCAGAGAAAGACATGTATCATATGACCTCACTGATATGAGGGATTCTCAATCTCAGGAAACAAATGGAGGGTTGCTGGAGTGGTGGGGGGTGGGAGGCATGGGGGGGCTGGGTGATAGACATTGGGGAGGGTATGTGCTATGGTGAGCACTGTGAATTGTGCAAGTCTGTTGAATCACAGACCTGTACTTCTGAACCAAATAATACATTGTATGTTAAAAAGAAAAAGAAGAAGAAGATAGCAGGAGGGGAAGAATGAAGGGGGGTAAATCGGAGGGGGAGATGAACCAATAGAGACGATGGACTCTGAGAAAGAAACTGAGGGTTCTAGAGGGGAGGGGGTGGGGGGATGGGTTAGCCTGGTGATGGGTATTAAAGAGGGCACGTTCTGCGTGGAGCACTGGGTGTTATAAGGAAACAAAGAATCATGGAACACTGCATCAAAAACTAATGATGTAATGTATGGTGATTAACATAACATAATACAAAGAAGAAAATGAACTGCATAGTAGTATTTGCTTTGTAAAAACTAGTGTAAATTACCTATCATCTCTCTATTCTTCTATCCCTTCAGGGCTCATGTGTGGTTAATGGCCAAAAATGTTTCAAAGATACTTGCCTTTTATGATAGGAAATCATGGAAGGCATTATAGTGGTAGTGACATTTTGGCTGATTATTAATAAAGGAGTAGAAGTTTTTAAGAAAGGGTTGATAAAAGGCAAAAAAAATTGCAAAGGCAAAAATAATACTTGCCAAAATTATTACTCTAGGGATGTCAGTGAGATTATATGTAAAAAGCATGAAAACTTTTTTTTTGGTAACACCTTTACAGAGATATAATTCACATATAAATTCACTTATTTTAATACCATTGGTTCCTAATATACTCACCAGAGTTGTGCAACCAACACCACAATCAATTTTAGAACATTTTCATTACCCAAAAAGGAACACCATACCCTACAGCTGTTACCCTCCCCTATACCTGTTGATCTCCCCATCCTGCCTCATTCTTCGGCAGCCGCAATCTACATTCTATCTCTATATATTTGCCTATTTTGGACATTTCATGTAAATAGATTGTATGATTACATCAGTGATTTTCAGCTGTTAAACCTACCTTGCATTCTTGGGACAAATCCCACTTCATTGTGGTGTAAAATCCTTTTTATATGTTGTTAGATTTCATTGAGGATTTTTTGCATCTATATTCATAAGAGATAATGGTCTGCATTTGTATTTTCTTGTGGTATTTTTGTTTTGTTTTGTTTTTGGCCTGGTGAAAACATTTCTTTTAATTGCAGGACTTTTCGAATTTTTAACATGCTCATAGTCACTGTGATTCTTTATGTAAGTTCAAGCATTTCTTAGGTCATTTTAAAATGAGATCTTTTATTCTTAGGTATCAAAAGGGACAAGTGTTTCATGGAAAATGCTTTGGGAAACACCATAAGAGAGTAACAAATGAGCACGCTGTATTTTGAATCCTAGGATAGTTTGGTATTTATAAGTTTTTTTATGAGTTTCTTGGTAAGAAGGGAAAAGGAAATTAAAATTAATATAAGAACCTCACTCTCCAACTTCTGAAGTTTGTAATAGGACCTAGGGTAACTATATAGAAGCTGAATATATACCTCTATATACATTCCACAATTCCTGAATTCAGGAATTTTCAACTAGTCCTTTAGTGTTTTCATGAAATCTGGAAGCTACTCTCTCTTCCGCATGCTGTTATCTGGAATGGGTGGAAATATCCGTAGGGATCGTGTAAACACTGTGAAGGCAGCCAGAGGAAAGTCAGGTACAAACTGCAACTGTTTTGAATTGCTACTTATTTTAGAAATGCTTATTTCTGTCTGAATATGAAGTATAATCTTTCAGAGGATGTCTTTGGTTTCCCAGTAACTAGTCATATTAGGTTTCCTGTATGTGCCCGTCCTTTTCAATCCCCTCTACTCCAGACTACGAGAAACTTCTTGCTTTCTTCCCTTTGCTAGGTTTATTTTGCATGTTACCTTTTTCCTATCCATGCTTCCATTTTCTCTGTGGCTTCATGGCAGGGTGCATATACCTTTGATATATTGTCAGCCACCCACGTGTCCTCAAAGCATTTGTGCTGGTCATTAGGCTAACGAGCATATGTGCTGTGGTGTTGAGTGCTATAAAAATAATCAATGGAATGTCACCCATCGTGTTACTTTTCTAGCCCAGACATTAACTGCCTAAGTGAAGGGTAGGCACAATTTGTTCCTCCTGAGTTATTACAGAGCCAACGGGGCTTCCTTTGCAAGCACACTGCAGGGAAGTGTGCATAAACACAACCATTGGCTTAGTGACAGATCCTCTGTCATCTCATCAGATTGGCCTGAATGTTCTTCCTCTTTGGGAACTCTCAGAAGTTAGAGATTTCATTTAACTTGTATCAGTATTTAAAAAACAGAAGTCTGCAATTGCTTCACAATAACTTGATTCTGAGTTGGTAAGCAGAAGGTAGCACTTTTAGTCTTTTCCATTATGTACACTGGTTTTCTCATATCTTGGTCCTAGAACACTGTGCTCATCTAAGCTTTCCAATGGAACGTTGCAGAATGATAGTAACAAAGTTTGATGCTGTACATTATTCTTAGAGTCCTGTATTTGTCACCTCCCACCCTCTGTGCATTTTCCAATAATTGTTGACCTCATGGGAGAGAGAAGGGTCCAGCTTAGACATGCCAGTGTAGTAGGTTGCTTTGATAGATGTACTGAGTTCCACAACCTATTAGAGAACAAGCAATAAACCACCACCATCTTCAGAAAGAAAGAAAAAAAAAGGCAAGAGTGACAGGAAACTTTTTGCTCCCATTCTACTTTCTGTCCTTTTGTGACTCACTTGGCGTCATGCTCATTAGAAGAGTCCCTCTTCTTCCTGTCTTTCAGATTTCGTTTCAGGCCAACAAACTGAGAATCATTTGAGGCTGGGCTCTCTTGGTTTCAAACCTTTAGGAAATGATAAAAATAAGGAAGTCCAAGTAGCATGGGTGACTAAGAAGAACATGACCTGCAGGACCTAACGGACTTCCTGGCTGGAGGGTTTCACTGTGCTCCCTCCAGAGTTCCAAGTTCCCATTGCCAAAGAATCATGTGCATTTCATTTCTTTCACTTGCAAAAATAGAGACAAATATTAACCTGCTTTCCAGGATTTATGTCTTCATAAATGATAAATCCATGATCTCAGGGTTTCATATCAATCTAAGTAGACTTTTTTTCTTTTCTTTCTCTCTCTGGCATATATTTGAATTGACATTAAAATTTCAAGAGGAAGAATATATTGTCCAGGTGGAAACTACCAACAGAAATGCAGATTAAAAAAATTTATCAATACTGAAAGCATATTCACATTGATCTAATAAGCTATACTCTTCATACATTTCTTTTCTGCTTACTTCAGTCTCCACAAGTCTGCCCCTGACTCACTGAGAAAACTGGGAAGAATTATTTGACTTCTGCATGAATTGTTTGCACAATTAGTGGGAAAAGGATAAATATATTCCTTCCTTTTGCTTCTTGTTTTCTGTGTAAAAAGCACAATGAGGACACATAACATCAGTTTTCAAAATACTTGATCTTTCTATAGAAACTTACAATTGTTACTGTATTATTATTATTATCTCATCTTATGAAAATCACTGGTTAGGTTAATTACTGTTAAGCAGCTATTTATCAACATGCAAGAGAAATAGCTTAACTATCAGACTAACATCCTTCTTAAAATCTTTTATATGTCTTAAATTAAATAAATCTGAAGTTGTATCAACAAGAAAAAGATTAGAATTGCATGGACATTCCTAAACATGAAAAAAAGTAAAGTGGCAGTTTGTCAACTAGAGAACACCAATAGCTTTGTACAAGGCAGACAAATTCATCAGCCCTCGTTTAGAATACAGTTCTGGGGATGGAGATAAAAGACTGCCAGTCAGTCACCACTGGGGATGTAGTTGAATTTCATTTGAAGACATTTAAACTGCCTGATTTGTTTGTAAATCTGGGTCCAATTTCTTCTTCTTGATTATGCTGAGATAATTTAAGATGTCAAGAATCTCTTATTTAAAAATATTTATTGATTTGGTATTGAATTGTTCAATAGGCTTGCTTCAGTCAGTCTTAGGAGGATGGGTTCTTATATTTACTTACAAAATTACTTACAATTTTGAAATGAGGAGGATGGGTTCTTATATTTACTTATATTTACTTACAAAATTACTTATAATTTTGAAATGAGGAGCATCTGGGTGGCTCAGTCCATTAAGCATCTGCCTTCAGCTCAGGTCATGATCTCAGGGTCCTGGGATCGAACCTCGTGTTGGGCTCCCTGCTCCATTCTCCCTCTACCCCTCCCCTCACTCGTTCTCTCTCTCTCTCTTTCTGTTCTCTATTTCAAATAAATAAATAAAATCTTTAAAAAAGAATTTTCAAATGAATTTAATTTCTATTTCCTTCCCTGGGGAAATAGCTCAAATATTTTAGTTACTACACCGTCCAGAAAGTTCTATTAAAATGCAAATGCTAGCCACTAATTTAGATGAAAACTCCTCTCCTTTTAGTCAAACTATCCAACAAAATTAGTATTGGGAACAGATGTCTTGACTTCTTCAAGATATTTCCTCTTACCCTTGTTTATTATAGAAACTTCTAGCTAATGAGTCATGGACAGCACCTCGTTTCTTCACAATTCCTATGGCAAGTTTTTTATTCATTTTTTTTCTAAATCACCATGAGAAGATTAGAAGTAAAGAAAAAAATTAGCCCACTACCCATAAGATACAGATGACTTTTTTCCCTCAGGCAATATTTTTCTTTTCATTGTTAGATTCTCCTATATTGTAGTTTCATTCTTAGCTATTATTTTAGTTGCAGTGCTACTTAACTTCTTGTTTCGTTCCTTTGCTCACCTAGTATTATGACTCCTCTAGATCCCTTATAGTCTCCTGTTTTTTCAGACCTGTCATTTATGAAAAATGCCATATTTATGACTTGAGTTACCTAATAGAAAAGCTGCAGTGACTTACTGGAGATGATTGAGACATATTTTTCTTGGAAAATAGTTTTAAGGGCACATAGATGTGGGGATAGATATGGACAAGTCCCTCTTAAGGGCAAGAATCATATTTACTGCTTTTATTTTCTTATAGAATCTAGTATACAAAAAAGACATAGCAGGAGCCTAACAAATCTTTAGTGAATTGAATTGAACATTCCTAGTAGTGTTGCTCATATTTGAACTGACGATGGACTTTCTGCCTCTCCTAGATGTGATAGGAGCCTCAAGACAGGCTTTGGATATACACAGCAATTACTGAGATAGTTTAATGGTTTATGACAAACAATGATGCAGCATATTTCAAATAATGATACAAGGCCAGCAGAGTCAGCACAACCATATTTACTCTGCAGACATTTACTAAACATTGTATCAGATACAATGATGACCAAGATACTATGCCTGCCTCCAGGGAGCTCATAATGTAATGCCCTTAGCCAGTAATAGATACACTTTTAGAGTTGAAGGGGTTGTTGTCAAAAGCGGTAAAATTTCTGAAGACAATGTTTTTGATGTGGTTGAGCATACATTTTTTCACTTCAAAATTTTGAGGCAATAAGCAATGTTGATTTCTATTTCTCAAATACTGTTAATGTTGATTTTTTCCTTAAAATTTACTTGTGCAGTTTTTATTTGGTCAATCGACTTCTTTATTTCCTATAATAATGTGTATAAATGGAACCATTGGGTAACTTGAATACCTAAGTATTTATTCTTACTTCATATTAAAACTTTTTAATCTATCTAACATTACCTTTTCTTTGAAATTGCTTCTCAACTTATTTTATTGCTGAAATATGCTGTGATTGCCCTGATATTTGAAAGTAATGTACAGAAAGTGTTGAGTTGACCTCTAGATTCTAGGGGTTAATGATAGCATTCAGTTGATGATAATTCATTATTTTAATAAATAGACTTGCATCATCTTTAACATATCTATTGGCATATTTTAAAGTCTATTTTTATTTGTCCTAACATTGCATAAGACAGAAAAGAGATGTACATTACCATAGCGAATCCATTTTCCATATGAGATACTGATACCCTATGAGTTTAAATGACTTGCAATTATTATCCAAAGCCATTAACATTTAAAGTACAAATATGGGCAACTTGGTGAACATTCCATAGTTTATCGTATTTGAAATTTAAAGTGGAAGAATTAGAACTGGAACTAGAATTCACATATCCTTTTCTAAGGACACCAGCTGATGGGCTCTGATAGGATTAGAGCCCCACCCTTCATGATCCTACCTAACCCTAATTACCTCCCAAAGTGCCCACCTTCAAATACCATTACACTGGGGATTAGGGCTTTAACCTATGAATTTTGGGGGACACAAACATTTGGTCTATGACAGTGTGCAATATCAACAAAATCTTTGAATGCCAATGTAATTTTTTATAGAAATATTTATTCTTTATTATTAGTCTCATTTATTTAAAGAGTCTAATTATAAAGTCAGTGGTTTACTTTTTTTTACATTGGAGAGATGATAATTAATTATCCATGAGCTGTGAGCTATGAGATTTGACAAGAATCCAACATGCTGAAAATCAGGGCTATGTTATTTGCTGTCAGTTCCCCTTCAGCTGCCCTTGCCAAACTACTCCTTGGTTCTAGCTCCTGATTAACAAGGTAGGGGTCAAAGAGCCTCAATGGGATTTGGGAGGCAGTTTCAACTGTTAGATAATTAGAAACTCTGTTTTAGTTTTAAGATATTATCCCCAGCTCTATTGAGATGTGATTGACATATAACATTGTGTATAATGTGTGTAACATGTTGATTTGGTACCCTTCTCTATTGCAAAATGATGACCACTGTGGTGCTAGCTAACAGCTCCACAGCATCACGTAACTCCCATTTCTTCCTGTGGTGAGAACATTTAAAACCTACTCTCTTAGCCACTTTTAAATATATACTAGAGAATTATTAACTGTTAGCACTGTGCTATACATTATATCTTCAGAACTTATTTATCTTAAAAGTAGAAGTTTGTACTCTTGGACCAACTTAATACCAGCTAAACATTGATTGGTTATAGTCTCATATTTAAAAATTTGGGCACTGTCATTGAGATAAAATTATAGTCTACTTGGAGGCAACTGTCTCTTATGACCTATAAATTCTAAGTATTCAAATATACCCCAGAGTAGGGTGAGTGATATAAAACTAAAGAAATTATTTAATATATTGATATAGATTAAACAATGATCTTATTTTGCCTTTCCTGAGAAAAAGATCTATTTTTTCTTACTTTATATCGCCTTGTAGTATCAAACAACTACAATCTTTTCTTGAGAAAATTAATCTTAGATCCTTCATTTGGAATTTTGATCTATTTTCCTCTCCCTCCCTCCCCCTTGTCCTGTCCTGGATACATCTGTAGTGCAAGTATATTTAATACAGCTACTCAAGTGCCTATGGGACTATTACGCTATTGCTCTTCAGAGTGGAAATACCATGGTGCAGAACAGCTTAGGAGGATTTAGCCATATCTAGATGTGCCAGTTGTCAGAAACTTGCAGAACTGTCCTAGGTTCACTTTCAAACCTAACACAATCTGAGAGTACTCCTCACTGGCCAACTCTCAAGTCTTCAATTATAGTAACTCAATTCTTCCATAAGAGTGAATGGTGGAAGATATAAAATAAAATGATTTGCATTATTTGCTTTGGTGATTTACATTCTGAACCCATTCACTTGAGAATAATATAGATATGTAAAATGTATTGTGGGTTTATTAAGTTGAATATTTGATTTTTAACACTGGCAACTCTTTTAAAAATGTTTTCATGAAGGATAAAGGATATATTTGGGCCATTCATAAATCATTTTTGAGAATTTAGAGCAGTACTTCTTGATTTGAATGTACATATGAATCAATCAAGGGTCTTATCTTGCTAAAATGACGATTTGGATTCATTGGTCTGGGGATGGGCCTGATAATGTGCATTTCTGTTGAGCTCCTAGAGAATGCTGATGTTGCTGGTCCGTGGACTACATTTTGAGTAGCAAAGCACAACAAAAAATATATATATGTTGAAATTAAATCATCAACAAAACATTTTCCAAATCACCAGTGGAATAAAGGAATTAAGTAGTGTTTGTCCAGAAACTTTTCAGGTATCTTCCCAGAAAGATTGCCTTTCTTACATTTATTAAAACTTTAAAAAGGCTTTTTTGTGAATGCTAGAGTGAATGGTTAAGGAGAGGTTGCTATTTTGTATGGCTTAATCCATCAGATAAATCTAAAGTAATTGCAATTAGCTTGCTAATTCTGAGTGAGAGCAACATAAAGATTTTCAGGTAGCAGATCTTCTGCTTAATTTCAAGTAAAATATTATAAATACATTCTTTCTCTTTTGTTCTCCATGCCCTATTTTATTAAAATGTTTGCTGGAATTATTTTTCAATCTTCCTCAGGTGACATTTTTGGAGAGGATAATCATTCCAAGATTTCAGTAATGGGGACAGGAGTCAGTAAGGAGGACAGAACTGGCAGAAGGCATTCAGCCCCCTTCATTCTGCCTATCTTAAGAAACTCTAACGTTCTTTCTTTGTATTCCATGCCATGGGCATCTGTAAGTTTTGAGGACTCCGTGTTGTTTGTATTCTCCATGTATAAACAAAACTGTAACATCTGGACTTGTTCTCTTCAAATTCTTCTGCCTGCAATTAATGTGAATACACTCAGTTTTTGGATAAAGGAGAAAGAAGCACAGTATCAGTGCCAGGGCCAAGCTAATTTTCCTACTTGAACCTAACTAAGGGCTATTACACTTTGGGAAATAAATAAATAAAGCAATCACCTTTTATTTCCTTTGTCTGCTTTATCAAATGGTTACAACAGTAGTTGGTAAATTTTCGTATTCAAACTCCCTAAAACTTTCTCTCTTGGTACATTTTCTCTATATTTCTTGCTCCTCATCATATACTGTTATCTCCTCAGCTTCTCTTCTTTGGGAGGGCACCAAATCTCTCTTCCTTTTAAATTTTTAGAGTTCCTTTTGACTTACATATTGAGGTTACACATAAGAAAGTATGTCTTTGTTCTTCAATGAGACTTGAAAACAATGAGGGAAAGGATTATCCCAGTTGGGTTAGTCTAGACTATAAGAATACACAGAAGGAAAAAGACTGACTCATGCAGTTGAAATAATGCAATAGTGTTGGGAGAGGGTAGAGCAGGTAGCTGTCTCTCAAATGGTAAATGGTTTAATCCTTAGTTTAAAAATTAGGTTCAGCCAAATGTGAGACAGGAGTCCATCAAAACCCTAGAGGAGAACACAGGCAGCAACCTATTCGACTTCAGCCGCAGCAACTTCTTCCTAGAAACATCACCAAAGACAAGGGAAGCAAGGGCAAAAATGAACTATTGGGACCTCATCAAGATCAAAAGCTTTTGCACAGCAAAGGAAACAGTCCACAAAACCAGAAGACAACCGACAGAATGGGAGAAGATAATTGCAAATGACATATCAGATAAAGGGCCAGTATCCAAAATCTATAAAGAACTTATCAAACTCAACACCCAAAGAACAAATAATCCAATCAAGAAATGGGCAGAAGAGATGAACAGACATTTTTCCAAAGAAGACACCAAATGGCCAACAGACACATGAAAAAGTGCTTAACATCACTCGGAAATACAAATCAAAACCTCAATGAGATGCCACCTCACACCAGTCAGAATAGCTAAAATTAACAAGTCAGGAAACAACAGATGTTGGCAGGGATGTGGAGAAAGGGGAACCCTCCTACACTGTTGGTGGGAATGCAAGCTGGGGCAGTCACTCTGGAAAACAATATGGAGGTTCCTCAAAAAGTTGAAAATAGAGCTGCCCTATGACCCAGCAATTGCACTACTGGGTATTTACCCCAAAGATACAAATGTAGTGATCTGAAGGGGTACATGCACCCCAATGTTTATAGCAGCAATGTCCACAATAGCCAAACTATGGAAAGAGCCAAGATATCCATCAACAGATGAATGGATAAAGAAGATGTGGTGTGTGTGTGTATATATATATATGGAATATTATGCAGCCATTGAAAAATGAAATCTTGCCATTTGCAACGATGTGGATGGAACCAGAGGGTATTATGCTAAGCGAAATAAGTCAATCAGAGAAAGACATGTATCATATGATCTCACTGATATGAGGAATTCTTAATCTTGGGAAACAAACTGAAGTTTGCTGGAGTGGTGGGGGGTGGGAGGGATGGGGTGGCTGGGTGATGGACATTGGGGAGGGTGTGGGCTATGGTGAGTGCTGTGAATTGTGTAGGACTGTTGAATCACAGACCTGTACCTCTGAAACAAATAATACATTATATGTTAAAAAAAGAAGAAGATAGTAGGAAGGGAAAAATGAAGGGGGAGGCATTGGAGGGGGAGGCGAACCATGAGAGACTATGGACTCTGAGAAAGAAACTGAGGGTTCTAGAGGGGAGGGAGGTGGGGGGGATGGGTTAGCCTGGTGATGGGTATTAAAGAGGGCACGTTCTGCATGGAGCACTGGGTGTTATCTGCAAACAATGAATCATGGAACACTACATCAAAACAAATGATGTAATATATGGTGATTAACATAACAATAAAAAATAAAAAAAACTAATGATGTAATGTATGGTGATTAACATAACATAAAAAAATAAAATTAAAAAATAATTAATTAGGTTCAGCTAAATACATGCTAATGACCGTGTGGTAAATCTCTCCAAGAAAAATAGTGACCTCAAAATTCCAAATTTTAACCTGGACATCCCCTTAGGAAAAATGCAATAGAAATAGCATATTACAAATTAACAAGTCATTTAGCAAATGATACACTTAAGAATTCTTTTCCTAAATGGTTAGAAGTCACCCACTCTGCATCCTTTAAATAACCTGTTTTAGAAATTTTTCTGGAATTATTGCTAATCTTGTCATTTTAATTTATTTTACATCTGTGTTTCCCCTGTTCAACCATCCAGATACACTTTGTTTTATTCCTTGGCCTTTCCTATTTTCTATGATTTCAGATATTTCTTATAACTACTTACTATATTCATCTATTATCTGATAAATTTGGGACATATTTTGTTTAGATCCAGGAGAGAAACTAGGCTTATAAGCATAGGATGTGAAACTAAATATAAAAGATCTTTATCATGGGGCTATATTTAAATTAGCTACAGAAGTAACATAACAATTAGGAGGTTTAATTTTGTCATATACTTAGCTATTGTTGACACTTTAGAGTAAAGAGTAGCTTTATTTATCCCTGGGCGTCAAAGGCAAAGCATAATAGAGATATTGAGAATCGTGGTGCATAATATAATTTCTCCCAACTTCTCAGAAGGTAAAATCTCTTATTTGATGTTCTCTTAAAAATAATAGAGCTCTCAAAAGTATATGCAAATGGCAGGACATAAATCATTGTTCTATTTTTTCATCTGCAGTTTAAAAATTACAAATTTTCATTGACCATCAAGAAACTTTGAGTTGAAATTCAATGTTGAAAATATCGACAAATATCAAAAAGTAAGTGATGGCATTTGGTAAATGCAATTGATCTTGTTAGTTTAATAGTGCCACATCTAGCTGACTGACATTTTACCAAACGGCAGTATCTATGGTTGTGTACATGTGATACATACATTTCTTATTATGCTTTAATTGTTGAATATTTGAGCTGTGTTTCATTGTGATTTGTTTCTTAGTATTATAATATTTTGAATATAATACCAAAATAAGATTAAGATCATTTGCAAATATTTAAGACTTCACCAGGTGAATCAATTGATGGTATCAATTGAGGTTTATTGTTGCAGAACTGAATTTGTCATCAGGTGCCAATAGAGACATACAGGATAATACATACAGGGCAGCTTTGATCTAGAATTCTTTCCACATTGTGATATTTCTTTTTCTTTTATTTATTTGAGAGAGAGCGAGCACACGAGTAGGAGGAAGGGCAGAGGGAGAGAGAGAGAGAATCCCAAGCAGACTATGCATAGAGTGCAGAGCCCAATATGGGGCTTGATCACATGACCCAAGAGTTGGACACTTAACTGACTGAACCACCCAGGCACCCATGATATTTCTAAGAAGTGATGAGTTATGAAACTTAAAATTTAGCTTTAAGGTACAAAAAGTTAAATTATAATAATAATGTATAAGCTTATAAAAGCTGGATCTAATATTATAGCAAAGGTGAAATTCTATTAGTAATTCTATTTTTTTCTGCCAACAGATATATTATATGATAAATTAAAATTGTCTGATAGAGAAAGAATTTCTGGGGGTGGAAAATTAAAATGTGATATGTATTGAAGTCATAAGAATTTTGGAGACAATATTGAATTTATGATAGAATTGTAAATAAAAATTGTCAGTTTACTAAAAACAAGTTGGAGAACATAGAATGTATATGAAATTTATCATTCTATATATATATATATATTCACAGTGTAGAGGGCATGATAAATTTATTACTTCTATGATTATGCATCTATGAGTTTTCCCATGTTATTGGAAATCTGAGATTAAGCTAACTGAAAGGACACATTTTAATTTATGAGTTCATAGTTGATTGCTCTAAGTGTATGAAAATTCAGAAGTCAATCATTGGAATAATAAGGATTTAAATGTTTGCAGAATCCAGTGATTGTTAATAATGTTTCTTCAACTAAATAATAAGACAACTGGTCATGAAATTCATGTAAGAAGCCTTTAGAGGGGACCTGGGTGGCTCGGTCAGTTACACATCTGTCTTTGGCTCAGGTCATGATCCCGGAGTCCTGGGACCAGCCTTGTGCATCAGGGTCCCCGCTCAGCAGGGAGCCTGCTTCTCCCTCTGCCCCTCCCCTTGCTTGTGCCTTCTCTCTTTCTTTCAAATAAATAAAATCTTAAAAAAAAACAAGCCTTGGGATGCCTGGGTGGCTCAGCTGTCAAGCTTCTGCCTTCTGCTCAGGTCATGATCTCAGGGTCCTGGGATTGAGTCCCACATTGAGCTCCCTGCTCGGTGGGAAGCCTGCTTTTCTCCCTCTCCCACTCCCCCTGCTTGTGTTCCCTCTCTCGCTGTGTCTCTCTCTGTCAGATAAATAAAATCTTAAAAAAAAAAAAGAAGTCTTTAGAATAAACAGATGTCTATTTTAATAAAAAGTATTTTAAAATTTTCTTGGGTGTTGAAGTGATGCTTAGGACCAATTTACAAAGGATTAAATTAAGCTCATTGCCAAAAATTGAGTCTGATTTTAATAAAATACTGCACTAAAATAGTACTGTTGGAAGAAATGTGAAAGTGAGTGGCATGACCACAAAATTAGGTGAATTAGCCAGAGTTTTTGATATACATTGTTGTGCACATCTTTTAGTCATTGTGATAATGAGGATTAATGGTGAAGAGTTAGAACACTAAGACATTTCAATACCGTCAGTTCTTCATGAACTTCTAAACATGTAGATTTAAAATACCTGCAAATGTTCCAGATATTTTTAAATAAAAGGAAGGCTTAACAAGGGGAATGCTATGGTTTAATAAAGAGCATATTGAACTATATTACTGTGCACTTTTAGTTGTGCTTCAGGAATTTCTGCAGAAGCCTCAAAAATTGGAAGTTATATTAATTGATTCTTTAAATATGCATATGATAGCAAATGCAAATGCATATGCATTTGTTGATAATGATTTTCTTACTTGAATTTTTGCTTGGAATTTCTTTACTGTTTTCCACTTGTTAGAGGAATTCTTTCTACAGATTTTTAATCAGAACTAAAACCTGTGGTTTAACCTTTTATGAATCAAAATCTTTATGGGAATCAGTTAAAAGTTAAGAGATTTCTCCTTAAGAAGTGCACTTAACCATATATAAAAAAACATTTAGCACATAATGAATTTTATTCTACTGAAAACTCACTTATTTCACAAGAACAATATCTAGTGAAACTTTGTTCCTCGTAAAAAAAATTGTTCCTTTTAAATTCTGTTTTCAAGCAAAAAAATTAATGACAAAAGAGAAAAACATCAATAAATACAAATTATGCAGATAAAATAAAATTTAAATTCACTTCTTTGTAATTTTCAATAAGAAAATTGTTGAGTTTTGGCTTGAATAGGTTAAAATTGAAAAGTCATCTTTGACATGGCAAAGTGCATATCATTTTCGACACCCAGATGACTTGGGATTTTTAATTTGGATGGCACTTAGCACAGTACCTGAAACATAAGAGTTGTACAAAAAAAAGTTGTAGAGTGAATGAATCAGTGTCAAAGACTGACACCATTGCACAACTGAATTTATCATCAGGTGCCAATATGGACATCTAGAATAATACATGACAGTTCCGATCCAGGATTTCTCCTACATGATGGAATTTCTGAAAAGTGATGAAACACAAAACTCAAGGTTTAACTTTAAGGAACAAAAAAATGATGGTTATATTGTGATGTTTTGGATAGTTAGTTACCTGTTCTGACTCTTTACGGTACATAGTAGCAGACACAATCAGGTTCTCATAGTTACCCTGGGCAAAGAAGCTGTCCTGGAGGAGACGGGAGCACGATGAGAAGCAAATACATTGTTGCTTCCTCAAAGCAGTGTTACTTAAATATTTATTCAATATCTAATCTGTGTGCATGAACAGGAAGAGATTGATTTTTTTTCAGTAAAAGTTATATAACTTTATCTTCAAAATAGAACATGAGTTACATGAATAATTTTTATAAGAACCAGGCAAGTTCTTAAAGAACACTAAATCCTTTAAACGTGACATAAATGTGGTCAATGTGAATCACTTGTTTCCACTTGTTGTACAATGCATTATGACAATGCAGAATTTCTGCTGACTCAAGATCCATCTCCCACGGGACTAGGTTCAGTACTGGAGGCAAGGTGCATGTGCAATGTACCTGGAATCTATGTGTTACAGAAACACAACAGAGATATTCTAAAGAAATATCAATAGAGATATTCTAAAAGAGGGCTTTTCTTTTTAAAATTTAACATCAGCAGAAATGGGATCATTTTCTGTTTCACCAGATACTTGAGGAATTACACGGGAAACCTGAATAATTGGTAGCAGCTTCCTACCTTATTTAAGTGTTGTTTCTGCTCTCCTGAGAAACTGAGATAGAGATGTCTGTGGCAGATGTCTTTTTTGGCCTGCCTCTTAATCTGGCTCCGCAAACACAGGTACCTTGGGCCAAGGGGAAAACAGAGTTTAGCAAGACTTTTGGTGTTGAATTCACATGCAGTCTTTTCCTTTACTAAAGTCAACAAGGCTGTCTCCATCAAAGTCTGCACATTGAGTTTTAAACTCTGAGCAGTTTGCCTAGCAGAGTTCAAGCAGTATTTCTAATAACCTATAGATCCCTGCCTGTAGAAAAATTCAGAAGGCTTTGTTAAATTTGACTTTAGTTGCAGAGACACTACTCTAACATTGGAAAGTTCGGAGTTTTCCTCCTGAATTTTCCTTTTGCAGAAGGAGATGCTTGGTGGGGGAAAAAAAAAAGCAACGTACTTTTTAGAACACTGTAATCAAACTCTACAGACCTCAGTGGAAAGATTTATTTTGTGAATAATGTCAAAAATATGTACTAAAAGAGTTAAGCTATGAAAGAGCTCTGTCTTGTCAAATATTTCTGTGACTGGAATTTACTTTTCTTTTTCAAAACAAAATAAATATCTCTTGGGAGGTAAATTGTGTATGTGAGGAAATTCTCTAGTGATCTAGTAGATGTCAGCATAGTAGGGAGGGACTTTACATTCTGTTCCAGCTTCTTTCCAAGCCTCTTGAAAGGTTGATGCATGCCATTCATGTTATGAATGGGAAGACTTGAACATCTTTTCTGTTGGCAGAGAGCTCTAATGTTCCTAAGTGAGCAGAGGTGAACAGCTATAGCATTTATTCATGAGGGTACCACAGCAAGGTAGGTTGTCAATATGGAAAATGCTTCACTGTTAAATATCAAGAATAGCAACATTTTTCTTGTGGCCAGAATTCTGCTTAGTATTTGGTATCTTCCTCAAGTAGGGATTCTTCTTTAGTATCAATGTGCATTTAAAAAATGTAGCCCAGGAGTTGGTAGCACCCAGTCAGAAGTGGTTGCATTTAGTAGCATGGTGGAAAGAGATAGTGTAGCCATGGTTTCCTTTATGACCTGCATCCAAGTATGAGAGAAAAGTTTTGAGACCCAGGCATTCTGTGATGAGTCACTTCTTTAATTTTTTCTTTCCCAAACAATCTTTTTAAGAATATGTAGTTTCTCCACATGATTTTTAATCTTTCATATACATCTTCTTTAATGAATAGCAGGGTTATGAAAACACTGGTGCTTAAAGATGGGATTTTTATATGGGAGAAAAGTCTAAGTTTTAGTAAATTCTTATTCTTAGCTTTTTCAATTCAGACACTCTTCTCATGAAAACAATTCATACTTTCCATTGTATTTTTAGGACTGACAGATATAAAGAGTTCTCGCTTCCTGGGAAGGGCTTTGCAACAAAAGAAGCACCATGCCTTTCATGTCTTTTCAATTCCAGTGATGCAAATTAAACCCAACAATGCAAGTGCTCTATGGTGCTCAATCTTTGAAATTTTCCCACTTAAGCTAGGACTCATAAACACAGAGATAGAGGCCCATAACCATAATGTGAATGTTTATTTTCTATTCTCTCATTTATTATTATTATTAATTATTAATTCAGCAAATATTTTAAGCATTTACTATGTATTAAGAACTGTGCCAGTCCCAGGCTGCCCCTGCAGATGGACAGACAGACATGGTTTCTGTCCCTGGAGCAGGAGATAAAGAAGAGTGAATAAGCCATATCACTAAAGAGTGAATAAGCCAAATCACAGTTCTGTACAACTGTGATGTGGCCACATTTGACTAACATGACACACAGTTCAGTCTTAGAGGAGCCAGAAGAGACTTCTTGGAGAAGTGACATCTAATTTGTGTTGTAAATTATCTCAAGGAGTTAGCCAGGTAAAGAGGAGAGGGGACAGCATGCCTGGCAAAGGGAATAACCTGTGAGGCCCACAAGCGAGGGAAGACAGTATGTGTTGTGGTGAAATGAAGCAGTACAGCACATTGAGATGAAGAGTGAAGGCAGGGTTGTGTGGAAAGGTGAGTAAGAACATATCACAGAGGCTTTGTGAGCCAATGTTGAGTGTTTGGATTTTATCTTGTAAAGATGGTAAGCTATTTAATATCGAAACCATAGATATCACATGTTGGACTTAAATTTGAAGATGTGTCTTATAGAAGTTCAGAGTGCAGATTTTAGAGACAGCCTGGTTTCCTATCCTGGTTCTACCATTTATTGACTGCAGGGTCAACTAGCAGAGGAGCTGGAGATAGGGAAGGAGAGGAGGAGAGATGAGGAAGCCACAGCTCCCTGTTGCAGATGAGCTGGACTTCCACTGTGTTCCTAGATTCCAGGCAGACTACTGCTGGTTTGTAAACTCCATGGAGAGGTATAGAGTATCTGCTCAAGTGAGAAGAAACTGAAAATATAGTTCCTGCTATTCAAACTTCTTACTAGAGAAGGTGAGTGAGTACATCAGTCTAATATCGTTCGGGCTGGTGATCTGGGCTTTGTTACTAGTTTTCACTGTGTTTTGAGTTATCCACAAAATTCTTATCTTCCTTATATTATCTTCTGTAAATCAAGAATCTGTTTTATGTAAGAATTTCAGCAAAGTCCTGAAAATGGTTCAGGTGCTATGTTAAGACCTTGGATAAGGATATTAGAAGTTTTTAGCTTGGGCACCTGGGTGGCTCAGGTGGTTAAGCGACTGCCTTCAGCTCAGGTCATGATCCTGGAGTCCCGGGATCAAGTCCCGCATAGGGCTTCCTGCTCAGCAGGGAGTCTGCTTCTCCCTCTGACCCTCTTCCTTCTCGTGCTCTCTATCTCTCACTCTCTCTCTCTCTCAAATAAATAAATAAAATCTTTAAAAAAAAGTTTTTAGCTTGTTCTGGGACATCTGGGTGGCTCATTTGGTTAAGCCTCCCACTCTTGATTTTGGCTCAAGCCATGATCTCAGGGTTGTGAGATTGAGCCCCATGTTGGGCTCCATGCTTGGTCGGGAGCCTGCTTAAAATTATCTCCCTCTCCCTCACCTCCCTCTCTAAAAAAAAAAAGAAAGAAAA
>NW_027397073.1:50911096-50913848 GCF_003265705.2 Callorhinus ursinus
AAAAAGAAAGAAAAAGAAAGAAAGAAAGAAAGAAAGAAAGAAAGAAAGAAAGAAAGAAAGAAAGAAAAAGAAAGAAAAAAGAAAAAGAAAAAGAAAGGGAGAAAGAAAGAAGAAATGTTTAGCTTGTTTGAATCAGGTCTACACTGCAGACGCCATTATACCTCATGGACACAAACTATGCAATAATTGATGATTGACCAAAAAATTTGATATCATCACAGTATCATTTAAAAATCGTCTTTATTTTTCCTCAGTAATGTCTGCCAGCATGGTCATAATAAACTGAATAATTTCAGGGGTGCCTGGGTGGCTCAGTTGGTTAGGCACCTGCCTTTGGCTCAGGTCACTATCCAGGGTCCTAGGATGGAGCTCTACATTGGGTTCCCTGCTCAGCCAGGAGCCTGCTTCTCCCTCTCCCTCTCCCTCTGCTCCCCTGCTCCTGCTGTCTCGCTCACTCTTTAAAAAAATAAACTGAATAATTTCAAATACTTGCTCATATTTCTTAGCATTTTGATTCATTGATTGCTCTTTTGATTCTTGTGCCAATTTGGTACCATTTATATTCTTGAGACTAATGCTAGTCATATTAATGATAAAAATAATTAACATTTATGAGCACATACTAAATGCCAGGGGCTATATAAAAAAAAATTATATATTTTACCCAATTCAGTGCATGTAGGACACATTTGAGGAGCTTACTATACTCATTTGAGACATTAGGAAAGAAAGGTAAAATTAGTGACATTAATCAACTTGCTCAATGATGAGCAACTAGTTGGTTGTGGAGCTGGATTCAGATCCAGGTTAACCTCCTTTGTTGGGATATATGTACCTCTGTGAAAGAATAAGTTTCTCTTATTTCTCTTACCTGTAACTATGGTGATTTATAGCCATGTTCCCACTTTAGGCCTCCATAAAGTCTTAGTGTCACTATGTCACGTTCTTCTAACAGAAACCTTCCCTCCAATCCCACTGTTATTTTGTTAGTATTTCATTTTTGTATATATATTCAGAAAGGAGATTGTTTTGCAGGTTTGATTTTGTGCTATCTTTGTCAGGATTTATTGTGTAACTTATACAACCTTTGTAAAATAAATTGTGCAGTGTTCGATCTTTTTATATGCTCTGGGAGAATTTATATGCTTCGGGAATTATGAGCCCCTTCAAAGTTTGAAAGATCTTATCCATAAGTCATTTGGCCACTTAGGTCATTTTAGAGAAAATTGTTTGACCCATGGAGAGTTTTTTGGTTTCTCCCTCCATTATTATTAAATTATTAAGGTTTTCCACTGACTATTGAATCAGTCACAGAAACTTACCCCTTTGGAATTTTCAAGTTCATTAGCATAACATTATAAATAATATTTGACTAAAATTAAAAATATAAAATCTGGGGGGTGGAGCAAGATGGTGGAGGAGTAGGAGACCTAGATTTCATCTGGTCTCAGGGATTCAGCTGAATAGGGATCAAACCATTCTGAACACCTACGAACTCAACAGGAGATCGAACAGGAGAGTAGCAACAAGTCTCTGAACAGAGAAGCAACCACTTATTGGAAGGTAGGGAATGCGGAGAAGTGAATCCGAGGCGATATTGGGGAGGATAGACGGCGGGGGAGGGGCCTCCAGCGGCCGCTTCTGGCAAGTGATAGAGCCGCGGAGCACAAAATCGGACCTTTTAGAAGTTGGCTTGGCGGAGGGACGTCGCTGCAGTGGCTAAGAGGGGGGTGGAATCCTCCCGGGACAGTGTGGTCTCAGGACCCTTGGGGTCACAGAGAGACCGGGGGTGCCTGAGTGCGCCAGAGCTCCCAGGTATCAGAGCGGGGAAGCCGGCTGCAGAGAGGGAGCCGAGGAGCGGGCTCTCAGCTCGGGGTTGCCATAAACTGTGATCCGTGGCCCAGTCGGGGCACGGCTCCTCCAGCAGGGACCCAGCAGGCGGCAGATCTGGGGAGACTCCCCTTCCTTACCGGGGAGGAGCGGTGCGGGGAACGCACTGCAGGGATCTGCTGGGTTTGGAGACTCCACGCGGGGTCGGGTGCCAGAGATAGCAACGCTCGATCACAGGCCAGGTGAGCACGGAGTGCGGCCGGAGACCGGGGACACGGAAGTGACTGCTTTTCTCTGGGGGCACAGTGAGGAGCGGGGCCCCGAGTTCTCAGCTCCTCCGGGTGGAGATGGGAGGCCACCATTTCTGCCCTGGTCCTCCAAGGCTGTACCGAGAGCTTGCAGGGAACAACAACTTCTGAGAGCAAACCAGAGCAGCTTCCTTAGCCCGGTCCGACAAGGGCGGGGCAATTCCACCTCGGGCAAAGACATTTGGAAACCACAGCAACAGGCCCCTCCCCCAGAAGATCAGCACAAAGAGCCAGCAAGCCAAGACCAAGTTGATCGATCAAGGAGAATGGGAGAACTCCAGCGCTAGGGGAATACTGCACATAGATTCATGGCTTTTTTTTTTTTTTTTTTACCATGATTCATTATTTCATCAAAGTTAATTTTTGTTGACTGTTTTTTTTTTATTTTTCTTTTTCCCTTTTTCAACCAACATCTTATCAATCCCTTTTAAAAAAAAACAAAACATTTTTTATTTTTCATTTTTAGAGTCATATTTTATCCCTTCATAGTAGTTACCCTTATTTTTGGCATATATATAAGTTGTTCTCTCTTTAAAATTTTGAGGTACAGTTTCTTCTAACAGATCAAAATATACCCTAAATCACTAGTGTATGGCTTTGTTCTAGTCTCCTGC
>NW_027397073.1:50918848-50951733 GCF_003265705.2 Callorhinus ursinus
GGCAGGGATGTCCACTCTCACCACTGCTATTCAACATAGTATTAGAAGTCCTAGCCACAGCAATCAGACAACAAAAAGAAATCAAAGGCATCCAAATCGGCAAAGAGGAAGTCAAACTCTCACTCTTTGCAGATGGTATGATACTGTATGTGGAAAACCCAAAAGACTCCACCCCAAAACTGCTAGAACTCATACAGGAATTCAGTAAAGTAGCAGGATATAAAATCAATGCACAGAAATCAGTGGCATTCCTATACACCAACAACAAGACAGAAGAGAGACAAATCAAGGAGTCTATCCCATTTACAATTGCACCCAAAACCATTAGATACCTAGGAATAAATCTAACCAAAGAGGCAAAGGATCTGTACTCAGAAAAGTATAAAATACTCATGAAAGAAATTGAAGAAGACACAAAGAAATGGAAAAACGTTCCATGCTCATGGATTGGGAGAATCAACATTGTGAAGATGTCAATGCTACCTAGCGCAATCTACACATTCAGTGCAATCCCCATCAAAATACCATCCACTTTTTTCAATGAAATGGAACAAATAATCATAAAATTTGTATGGAACCAGAAGAGACCCAGAATAGCCAGAGGAATATTGAAGAAGAAAAGCAAAGCTGGCGGCATCACAATTCCGGACTTCTAGCTCTATTACAAAGCTGTCATCATCAAGACAGTATGGTACTGGCACAAAAACAGACACATAGATCAATGGAACAGAATCGAGAGCCCAGAAATGGACCCTCAACTCTATGGTCAACTTATTTCTGACAAAGCAGGAAAGAATGTCCAGTGGAAAAAAGACAGTCTCTTCAACAAATGGTGTTGGCAAAATTGGACAGCCACATGCAGAAGAATGAAACTGGACCATTTCCTTACACCACACACAAAAATAGACTCCAAATGGTTGAAAGACCTAAACGTGAGACAGGAGTCCATCCAAATCCTAAAGGAGAACACAGGTAGCAACCTTTTCGACCTTAGCCGCAGCAACTTCTTCCTAGAAACATCGCCGAAGGCACGGGAAGCCAGGGCAAAAATGAACTATTGGGATTTCATCAAGATAAAAAGCTTTTGCATAGCAAAAGAAACAGTCCACAAAACCAAAAGACAACCGACAGAATGGGAGAAAATATTTGCAAATGACATATCAGATAAAGGCCTAGTATCCAAAATCTATAAAGAACTTCTCAAACTCAACACCCAAAGAACAAATAATCCAATCAAGAAATGGGCAGAAGACATGAACAGACATTTCTCCAAAGAAGACATCCAAATGGCCAACAGGCACATGAAAAAGTGCTCAACATCGCTTGGCATCAGGGAAATCCAAATCCAAATCTCAATGAGATACCACCTCACACCCGTCAGAATGGCTAAAATTAACAAGTCAGGGAATGACAGATGTTGGCGGGGATGTGGAGAAAGGGGAACCCTCCTACACTGTTGGTGGGAATGCAAGCTGGTGCAACCCCTCTGGAAAACAGTATGGAGGTTCCTCAAACAGTTGAAATTAGAACTACCGTTCGATCCAGCAATTGCACTATTGGGTATTTACCCCAAAGATACAAATGTAGGGACCCGAAGGGGTACGTGTACCCCAATGTTTATAGCAGCAATGTCCACAATAGCCAAACTGTGGAAAGAGCCAAGATGCCCATCGACAGATGAATGGATAAAGAAGATGTGGTATATATACACAATGGAATATTATGCAGCCATTAAAAGGAATGAGATCTTGCCATCTGCAACGACGTGGATGGAACTGGAGGGTGTTATGCTGAGTGAAATAAGTCAATCAGAGAAAGACATGTATCACATGACCTCACTGATATGAGGAATTCTTAATCTCAGGAAACAAACTGAGTGTTACTGGAGTGGTTGGGGGTGGGAGGGATGGGGTGGCTGGGTGATAGACATTGGGGAGGGTATGTGCTACGGTGAGCGCTGTGAATTGTGCAAGACTGTTGAATCACAGATCTGTACTTCTGAAACAAATAACGCAACATATTTTAAGAAAAAAGAAAAAGAAGAAGATAACAGGAGAGGAAGAAAAGGGGAGTATGTCAGAGGGGGAGACGAACCATGAGAGATGATGGACTCTGAAAAACAAACTGAGGGTTCTAGAGGGTAGGGGGGTAGGGGGATGGGTTAGCCTGGTGATGGGTATTGAGGAGGGCACGTTCTGCATGGAGCACTGGGTGTTATGAACAAACAATGAATCATGGAACACTGCATCAAAAACTAATGATGTAATATATGGTGATTAACATAGCAATAAAAAAAATTTAAAAAAAATATAAAATCTGTCAAACTCTCATTTTCATTTGTAATTTTGTCAATTAAATTAGTCTCATTTTTATTAGGTTTGTTTATTTTTACCCAAGAACTATCTCTTTATATTAGCTCTACTCATTAAAAATAAGTGTTTTCTATTTCGCTGATTAAAAATGTATCATCTTCTTAGGCTTGTAAAACTTATTTGCATTGATTTTTATTTTTCAAATTATATATGAAATTATGATAATTAATACAACTCT
Organism: Callorhinus ursinus; assembly: GCF_003265705.2. Taxonomy (NCBI): domain Eukaryota; kingdom Metazoa; phylum Chordata; class Mammalia; order Carnivora; family Otariidae; genus Callorhinus; species Callorhinus ursinus. Next base: position 50,921,399 of record NW_027397073.1, read on the forward strand.
GAGTACAGTTTTCCCATATATCACATTGTTAGCTTTTTTTTTTTTTAATTCGAGAGAGAGAGAGAGAGATAGTGAGAGAAGGAACACAAGGCAGGGGAGTGGTAGAGGGAGAAGCAGGCTTCCCGCCGAGCAGGAAGCCTGATGTGTGGCTTGATCCCAGGACCCTGGAATCATGACCTGAGCCGAAGGCAGATGCTTTACGACGGAGCCACCCAGGCGCCCCAGCTTTTTCTAAATAGCATATAATTGAGATTTTGACTATGTACTTCATCTGATAATTACTATGTATGTTTAAAATATGAATTGGTTGTAGAATTTACTGATTCAACTTTTTAGAAAAAGATTTTATTTATTTCAATCATTTTGAGTCTATTTTTGTGTGTCATGTAAGGAAATGGTCCAGTTTCATTCTTCTGCATGTGGCTGTCCAATTTTCCCAACACCACTTGTTGAAGAGACTGTCTTTTTTCCATTGGATTCTTTCCTGCTTTGTTGAAGATTAGTGACCATAGACCTGAATGTGAGACAGGAGTCCATCAAAATCCTAGAGGAGAACACAGGCAGCAACCTCTTCAACCTCAGCTGCAGCAACTTCTTCCTAGAAACATCGCCAAAGGCAAGGGAAACAAGGGCAAAAATGATCTATTGGGACTTCATCAAGATAAAAAGCTTTTGCACAGCAAAAGAAACAGTCAACAGAACCAAAAGACAACCGACAGAATGGGAGAAGATATTTGCAAATGACATATCAGATAAAGGGCTAGTATCCAAAATCTATAAAGAATTTATGAAACTCAACACCCAAAGAACAAATGATTCAATCAAGAAATGGGCAGAAGAGATGAACAGACATTTTTCCAAAGAAGACATCCAAATGGCCAACAGACACATGAAAAAGTGCTCAACATCACTCAGCATCAGGGAAATCCAAATCAAAACCTCAATGAGATATCACCTCACACCAGTCAGAATGGCTAAAACTAACAAGTCAGGAAATGATAGATGTTGGCAGGGATGCGGAGAAAGGGGAACCCTCCTACACTGTTGGTGGGAATGCAAGGTGGTGCAGCCACTCTGGAAAACAGTATGGAGGTTCTTCAAAAAGTTGAAAATAGAGCTGCCCTATGACCCAGCAATTGCACTACTGGGTATTTACCCCAAAGATACAAATGTAGTGATCTGAAGGGGTATGTGCACCCAGATGTTTATAGCAACAATGTCCACAATAGCCAAACTGTGGAAAAAGCCAAAATGTCCATTGACAGATGAATGGATGAGAAGGTGTGGTATATATATATATACACCACACACACACACACACACAAACACACACTGGAATATTATGCAGCCATCAAAAGGAATGAAATCTTGCCATTTGCAATGACACAGATGGAACTGGAGGGTATTATGCTGAGCGAAATAAGTCAATCAGAGAAAGACATGTATCATAATACCTCACTGATATGAGGAATTCTTAATCTCAGGAAACAAACTGAGGGTTGCTGGAGTGGTGGGAGGGATGGGGTGGCTGGGTGATAGACATTGGGGAGGGTATGTGCTATGGTGAGTGCTGTGAGTTGTTTAAGATTGTTGAATCACAGATCTGTACCTCTGAAAAAAATAACACATTATATGTTAAAAAAAAAAGAAGATAGTAGGAAGGGAGAAATGAAAGGGGGGAAATCGGTGGGGGAGACAAACCATGAGAGACTATGGGCTCTGAGAAAGAAACTGAGGGTTCTAGAGGGGAGGGAAGTAGGGGGATGGGTTAGCCTGGTGATGGGAATTAAAGAGGGCACATACTGCATGCAGCACTGGGTGTTATACACAAACAATGAATCATGGAACACTACATCAAAAACTAATGATGTAATGTATGGTGATTAATATAACATAATAAAATTAAAAAAAAGATTTTATTTATTTATTTGAGAGAGAGAGAGCACAAGCAAGGGGGAACAGCAGAGGGAATGGGAGAAGCAGGCTCCCTGCATAGCTGGGAGCCTGATGTGGGGCTCAAACCCGGTACCCTGGGATCATGACCTGAGCCAAAGGCAGATGCTTAACCGACTGAGCCACCCAGGAGCCCCTATTGATTGGACTTTTTTTTTTTTATTTTCTGGTTTTTACTGCAGATTTTTGTAGAAACTTTCTATTTTGGGGAGTCTAATGAAGTTTTTTTAGAGATTCATTTAAAATTTTTATTTCATCCATTTAAAACTTTTAAATTATTCCATGGACTTTCAAATAAATTGTGTATTTCCAATGTATATATAGATAGCTTTAGTCATTAAATCACCTTGATTATATAACTGTAGCATATTGCAAAATAATATATATCATAATTTAATATACTATCAATGTTATGTATATATATTCATACATTGAATGCATAATATTCAACTTTATCTAACATATATTATTCAAATCCACATATGATTTTTTTTCAATTCTAGCTGAGTAGGGTTAAATAGATGATTTAACTTTTTCTTGAGTCCAGCTTTTCCCCTCAAGCTGTTCTGTTCTTGCTTAATGGAAATTGCTCCTGGGGTCAGGCCAATCATATGTTACTGTCTTTTGTTCTTAGTTCTATTAGAATTTTTCATCTCTGTGTTGTTTCTTCGATATTTTATTGAGCATGTGTCAAAGATCAAATCAAGTTCTGTGAGCTAGTTTTCTGTTTTGTTTTGTTTTTTTAATCTTACACTGTCCCCGTGTTGAGCACAGTGCCTGACATATAGCCACTGCTCCAAAACACTTGCGGAATGAATTTCCAGAGGATTCTCCAAGTTTCTTTTCTATTTTTAATGTAATATCAGTATTTACTTGCTTCATTCTCTCTCAATTTCTTTCTCAACCCCTGGATTATCTAAAAATACAAAATTATGCTTGTGACACTTGTTTCCTAGCTTGACTTATTAGCTTTAACTACATATCTAAGTATTCCTAAATGGCATCCTTAAATTTACCCATATTTTATATAATTGATATAATATGCATTATCAGATGCTTATTTCTTTTATTCAACATTATTTTTGAAATTCCTTATGAATTAGTTTAGCCATAATTCATTATTTTTGTTGTTGTCTTGTGCTTCATGTTTTATTAAAAATTTTCTGTTCTACCACTGATGGACATTTGGTTATTTCCATTTTTAAGTATTTTGGAAAAGGTTGCTTTGAACATTTTTATTCATATCTTTTGGTTGAAGAAATGAGAGGGTTTTTCTAGAATGTATGGGTCAGAGTAGAATTACAGTGGTGAAGGTATGCACAAGTTAAATGTAGTATGTGTTACTAAACTGTTATCCAAAATATTATGTGTAGCATTTTGTATCCTCATCAACACTGTAATCTTGTTCATATCACTTCTCATTCTTACCAACATTTGCTGTTTTTAGACTTTAAATATTTTCTAATCTGATAGGTGTGAGTTAATAACAGCTTTTCACACGTTTATGGGCCACTCATGTTTCCATTAATTTAAAATGCCTTTTCATGTCTTTGCTCATTTTTCTTTCTATTGGGTCATTTGTGTTTGCCTTATTGGTTCATAGGAAGTCCTTATGTATTCTGGGTACTTTTTTATAAGTTATATATGTTGCATAAATATCTTACATAGAAATTTTGGGATCAGATTCTCATATTTATGACTTCAATTGAGATTTTCATTGTAACTATATTAAATAAGTAGACATATTTGAAAGCAATTGATAGCTATATGAATTTGAACCTTTCTACTCATGGACATGATGTGCTTCTGTATTCTTTAAGTCTTCTTCAATGATTTTCAATCAAATTTTGTGTGTTTTGTTGTTACTTCCATAAAAACCTTGTGCAAAGTTCGAAGGTTATTCTCTTAGGTGGCACATTTTTTTGCTTATTGAAAATAGTGTCTTTTAATAATAGGTATTGTTTTCCTGCTATGTAGAAAATGTGATTCATTTTGGCTATTTTGTATCAAACTAAAAAAACAAGCATTCTTTTTTTAACACTCTTTAAGTCTACCAGTATATCTGAGAATTCCTTGAGGTTTTTACACAGTTATACCATATGTAAAAACAGAGAGTTTTGCTTCTTCCTTTCTAATCCTTATACTTTTTTCACTTTTCTCTTCATTCTACTTTCCATAGAATGTTGAATAGGAATTTTGGTATCTTTGACTTGTTAGAGATTTTAAAGGGATTTAAAAAATATTTTCCATTTTATAGATGAGTAATACCCCTTATGGATAGTGCATATTCTGTTTACTATTTGCTTAATGTTGATGGGCATTTGGCTTATTTCTAGATTTTGACTTTTACAAATAAAATTCACATGCAGGTCTTTATGTGGACTGTTTTTACTTCCTTTGGACAAATACCTAAGAATGGAATGTCTGATTTGTACAAGTCTGCATTTCCACTAGCAGCATATGAGTTCCAACTGCTCTACAGCACTTATTTTAGTTTTAGACATTCTAGTGAGTATGTGATGGTATCTCATCAAGGTATTAAGTAGTGATGCCCTGGTATCCAATGTTGTCGAGCACCCCAGTTCACTAATATTCTCTTCATATGTGTTTAATACGCTATTAAAGTCATCTTTTCAGTCGATTCAATTATGTTATTTTCTTAGTTCTAACAGTTCTGTTTGGCTATTTTTCAAATCAGATTCATGAAATCTTAACAGTCTGTTATTCTTTCAGTCAAATTAATCCTCTTTCTATTTCTTTTAATATGTGAAATATTAAATCTTTCAAATATATTTTAAAGTTATTTTATTTTGTGTTTCTATTAACTTTGTTATCTACAGAGGTGAGTCTCCCTTTTCCAGTTGGTTTTTAGGTTTAGATTTGCTCATGTTGGCTTGTTTCCTCATGTATTTAGCAATTTTGTCCCCACATTTGAACTCCCACCTCTTGAACACACTCTGTGAGAGTTCTAAGCTTTGCTTTTGCTCTTGCTAGGCTCCTAGAAACAAAATGATCTGGAGCAACTTTAAGCAACATAATTTGCTGTAGGTGGGGATGGTTTGGGACACACAAAGTTTTAAGGTCACATGAATGAGGGCTTGTTTTGAGAATTCCAAGTCACATTCTCCCCCCTAATTAACTCTACACAAAACCCAAACCAAGGTAAATATACATTTATTTTCTTCCTCTATAGGGTGTAATTTTTCTAGTTCATTTCCTAAGGTTGTCCTGACTTTATGTGGATATTTCTCATCTGTATTAGTCAGAGATCTCCAGAGAAACAGAATCAGTAGGGTGTAAATAAATTATAGGAACTGGCTTATGTGGTTATGAAGGCCAAGATGATATTATATTAAATATTAAAATATTTTGTATTATAATTCTATATTTCTGTAGAGCCTGATAGAAGAGATTGGTATGGTAGATACATAATATGTACTTGCCGAGTTGTGGTCACGTTGGATATCTGGGTTGTTTTGCTTTTGTTTTGTTTTGCCATAGCTACATATTCCTTGATTTACTTAACATACATTTATTGAATTCCTACAGTATGCCATACATAATATGTGTTCAAGTTGTATATTTATCTTGACGTATTAAATATGTTTTCATTTTTGGGGAAGTTGAATAACAGATTTACACTGAGTTAGTTTTTGGTTTTTTCCTGGCCAGCCAACTGATTCTTTCAATGACTAAAGAAATAATTTTTTAAATCTTGCATATCATTGTTTTTAGTTTGTAATTCTTTAATATTAAAAGTCATATCCTCTTTTATATTCACATTTATCAGAAGATATTTAAAAGTGAACATGGTTTGCTTAAGGACATGGTTTTGTATAATTTTTTACTACTTTGTTAGCCTCAGTTTGTTTCAATTTTTTACATTTTTACAAGGCAGTATGTATCATTTTTGTCAGATAAATTGTGAGTTTATTTTTCCTTATAAAATATATACCAAATTCTGTGTATATTTGAAACTAACTCAAACCATAGTGTGTTTTGTAGTGAAAACTAATAAGTAAGCCATGTTATGATATTAAGCTATATGAAGTTATTGTGGTGATAGAGCTATTGTGACAAAAAGAATGATAGAATCTGGGTCAGTCAATCCATTAGTTCTTTTTTTTTTTTTAATTTTTTATTGTTATGTTAATCACCATATATTACATCATTAGTTTTTGATGCAGAATCCATTAGTTCTTACTTGAATGATTGTTAGGATGGTAGAAATTTACTATTGACCTCCACCTTGAAGTCCTACAACTACCAGCAATGACTTTATCTAAGTGCCTTGAAAGTGAATAAAAGCTACATCACAAAGGATAATTCTTTGAATTAAAGATGCATGTGAGAGCCACTATACTACAAATAAAAGTAAATGTTTCATTGAGAAGATATGAATCAATGGAGCCTAAATGATGAAGGATATCAGACTTCAGGTCACACTGATGCACAGAGCTCTGGGAGCAGTGAACCTGCTAAACTCATAGTCCTACTCAGTGATAGCAGTTGGGCTGCAAAGACCCCATAATTGGTCTTCATGGCTATCTTCCTATCTTTCCTGGGCTCTAGCCCTGATCATTATGTGCCTTGTCCATATTTCCATTGAGCCACTCTGTCCAAAAGGCAGTGGCTGAGTCCATTTCATTTTAATTACTGTCAGAAATAACCATATTATTATATTTCAGTACCTTTCTAATTTGGGGTTTTTCTGCCCACTTCAAGCAATTCTTCCCTATACCCAAGATTCAGTAATCTTTTAAAAACACTCTAATCATATTATTCAAAAGCCTTTGCTGATGCTTATGCAATATATTTCAAGCTCCCCAGCTGGACATTCAAGGTCTTCCATAGTCTTGCTCCTCAAGACTCTTGTTACCTCTAATACACCCTTCCATGTACCTAGTACCTAGGTACCATGTACCTACTGTTCCAGCTGAACACATTGTTCGCTCTCCCGGGCATATGCTTTGCACATGTTTGAGAAAGAAAGCAGTTACCTACGGTTTAAAGAACTCTTGTTTATTAAAAAAAAAAAATCACTCCACATTTTTCAGAATGGCCCCACTTCAATGCTTGCTAGCTGGGCAACAAAGCAGCGGTGGACCGGTGCAAACCTGTTTTTCGATGAGTAGAACTTGTAAGTGCCATATCAATTCCTCATTTGGGGTTCAAAAAATATGGTCACCCTATCTATGGCATCTATTCTCTAAAATATTGATTGCAACCTGCTTCTGTAGTTGGTGCTGTTAGTCATTTGTTGATGTTTTCTCTCTTAATCATTAAAACCTCTTTATAAAAAAAAAATCTGCTTGCATCAAAGTAGTTAATAAAATTCAAGATCTCCTAAATGATAATCCAAAGAAGAAAAATTCATTTTTCTGCATCTATACAACTGCTTTCTTTGCTTTAGGGTAATATGTTCTCTTGTTTTTAAAATTACAAAGACACTGAATAAGTTCACTGTTAGGTATTGTTGTGAATCATGCTAATGCAACTGTCAGGACAAAGAAAATAGACATGTATGTTAATAAATGAATGAAAGTGCATAAATAAAATTTTGCATATTTTTGATGGTTTTACTTCCATATGCATTTATTGGTCTTTGTGAAGTAGAAGGAAATAAAGACTTGTCTGGAGAAGAATTAGTTTCTAAAGACATTGGTCCCATTCATAATATTTTACAGTCTTTAATCTCTAATTTATTCCTGGTCATATCTCTTGAACCAACTAAAATTAAAACATTTCAAACTAAAGAATAAAGGAGTAGATAAAGGAGGACCTTGTATATTTGAAAAGATTTGAGATTTTATCTATAGTCTGTGGGGCCTATTAAAAGTTTAAAGTGGGATTTAAGATAATTGTTTCTATAGTTTAGATAAGGAACTGGTTCAAAGGTGAAGGAGGTGGATTGGAGATAAACAAGAGTGTGGATGCTAATTAGTCCATAAGTAAATAGTTTGATATGAACAAAGAAAATGGCAGAGCAAACATGGAATGGGGGAGACGGCTTAGAGCTACTTAGGAAGTAAAAGTGATGGGACTAGTTTTTTGGTTGAATCTGAAAGGGACTTGGGAAATTTAGTTATTTGAAATTTCTAGGTTGGGTGACTGGGTGGCTGGAGGTGCTACCAAATTAGACAAACATGTGTTGATCACATACTGCGTGGGGTAGTGCACAGCACTGAGGGGTGGTTAAAATGTACAAGGCATGCTTTTTGTCCTGAAATAGTTTTATGGGCTATAACACAAGACAGCATGTGAAAAGTTTGAGGCCAGGGTCTGTGTCTTGTTCACTGTTATGACATGACACATAATAGATGCTCAATAAATATTTTTTGGTTGAGATAAGGCTGGGAAGGAGTGGAGGCAGGGAGGAAGGGGTGAAAGATCAAGACCTTTGCATTTGTCATGCTCAATAACTGATTTTCTCTGTTATAGTCCTCTTGACATGAAACACACTTTTGAGACAATGCCTCACTATTCACAGAGAATCTGTGAGATGGCAGGCTTTATATATAATTTCCAGTAGTTCTTTTCAACTGCTTTATTGCCTATTTCATGATTGACTTGAAGGTTTCTTTACACTTTTTCTTTAGACAAGTGAGCTCTGTAACACAAAAGCTACCCTCAAGCCTAAAGCAAATTCTTGATTTAACAATAAACTCTGAATTACTGCAGTTTTTCCAGCCACTGAATGCCAGTGGATCTTTTGAAGTTTCTTGCCCCTCTTCTTGTAAGAATCACAAAAGATCAAAGCTGCTTCTGTCTGTGCGCATGCATACACCCACCCACCCACACACCCATACACACACACACCCTGTAAGGCAGCAGCAAACAATACTCAACTGATGATACTGAATGATAAAAAAAGAGACGTGTTATTTCTTTCTTTGAATAAACTTCCAGTCAAAGAAAATAAACCCACAGACAATAAGAATTAGGAAATGTGTCTAAATGTTGTGAAATTTACTCCAGTAAAATATTCTTTTAATATTGATATTAATATTTTAACCTTAATAAAAGTTTTATAAAGGTTGCATTTAATGAAGCACATTAGCCCTCTTCCATATTAAATTGGTTTATCACATTTTTTGTGAGTTTTAATGCCTCTAGCATTCTAAACTAAAATCAATCATTTACAAATCCAAGCATCTGTATATATAGATATGTATGTATATGTGTCTGCCAATACTATTGATAAAATATTCTCATAAATCTCCTGTGAAGCAATGGAAAAACACTGAACAAATTGTATTCATTGTCTAGAGAATGAGATTTAACCACAAGTGTATGAGCAAAATGGCACACAAGTAGGGCAGTAAGAGTATTTTGATTGCTTTTGCTAATAAACTTTTCCATTTCCTTAAAACAGAAAGACTTCTGGTTCATTTTAATGTGTCATTTCTGATGCTTACAAAATATTATGTGCTTTTAGAAGAAACAAATCTTAAAATATAGATGTGTGCAATGCCCCACTTTCTCTCATGCTTAAAATTTCCAAATCTCAAAGAAAATAGACTGACTCAAAATTGCATTATAACATCTTCTTGAAGGGATTAGACATATAGCAAATATATAATATTAACAATAAAATGGGGAGAGGGTGGGGGGATGGGTTAGCCTGTGATGGGTATTAAAGAGGGCATGTACTGAATGGAGCACTGGGTGTTATCTGCAAACATGAATCTGGAACACTACATCAAAAACTAATGATGTGATGTATGGTGATTAACAGAACATAATAAAAGAAAATAAATGGGCTATATACTTAAAGTATTAGTTTTATTTTAGTTAGTACTTATTCTCACTAGGTTTTCTTTTAAATGGTCTCAGTTGTATTTAGGATTGTAAGGCCCTCATTAGAAATCTCCATACTATAGTGAAACAACAATAAGCATAAAGAATAATTGAATTTTGAAATAACTGGAACTGATGGGATAACAATAGGAAAATTACATTAGCTATTTGTTTTACTATAAAAACTGCTTGTAGAAAGTGACTATAGATAAACTTACAGTGAGGTGAATATATGTAAGGTTTAGAATTATACTACTTAGAAACTCTGAAATCTATTGTTAAAATTAAACTTATCGACTGAGCACCCAACCAGGGATTAAATGCAGTAGTTCTTGGTTGGAACTGAGTGTGTGTGTGTGTGTGTGTGTGTGTGTGGTGTGTACTTTAATGACTTCTTAGGAAATGTATAAGAACAGCCAGTTTAGGGGACAGCTGTATTAGGCCATGTAACAGTTTCTCAAGTTGTATTCCGTTCATCATGGCATCTATGCAAACACTATTTATTTGCTGTGGCATTTTCCAAAAGTATTTCACCACAAGATCCTTTGTGTATGTGAAGTTCTTAGCAACTCAGAATTACGGACACTGACAACTCACTGTTAAAAGCTGGAGTCCATGGTTCCAGACTGTTGGAGATTTTTCATAAATTAAAAAGTGTGTCTACTTAGTAGACAGTGAAGAGCATAGTCTCTGGAAACTACCTCGCTTCAACTACTGGCTCCACTATTCGTTAGCTCTGTGATCTCTGGCACTTTACCTAACTTCTCCTGGTCTTAGTTTTCTCTTCTTAAGATTAGGATAGCAAACATAATGCTGTCCTAGGACTGTTGTGAGTTTTGAGTGAGTTAATATATGGAAAGCACTTAGAACAGTGCCTGGTACATTGTCTGCACCTTACAAGCATTTGCTATTGTTATGTTTAAGAGTAGTGGTAGTATGGTACCGCCCTGCCTTTTAGGAACAATAGCATAGAAGTCTAATACTGTTCTGCTAATAGCAATATATTGGAATCTCAATATCTTCCTTCTGAAATTTTGTTTTGAAAATAAATTTAAGATACTTAAGTTACTGTTTCCTTGCAAATAGTTTTTGCCCATCTATCAAGTGCACAACATATTCTGTATAATGATTTATAAGATTTAGTACTAAAACTTGTAACCTAAACTAAGGTCAATTTTCCATACAATCAGATTAAAATCTGCCACAGAAATCCATATACCCATATGAGTCTGTAAATAATATCCACAAAACAGTCTCTTAAATCTTTCTTGTAGTCATGAATAAACACTTGCTGTGTTTGGAGAAACTGAAATACCGTATGCTCAGGAAAAAAAAAATTATGGTATCAGGTCCTCTATGATCAATACTACAAAAGTGAGAGAACCATACTATAAATGTTAAAGGAATCCAGAAGCATGAGATCTCACTTTTAGGTGGAATAAGTGAAAAAAAAAGCTTCCTGGAGGGAGTGGTATCAAAGCTAGGTCTTGAAAAATGTTTTTTACTGCAATAGCTCTAGAGGTGAAAGGTGATAGGTAAGGAAAAACGGTGGAGGATATGCATTTTAGAAAGAAGTCGTGACACAAATAGATGGGTAGATGGGAAAGGTGGTAGCGTATGGGCAAGGCCAGCCTAGGTGTGGAAAGCAATGAAAGCAATTCAGTTTTATGCAAGTGAAAATTGTGAGGACCCAGATCTCAAAAGTACTAAATAAAATCGTGTCATTTTTTTCTCCCCAGTCGTTCCAAAATATATTTAATATTAAAGACTTCACAAAAATTGAACAAGATGGTTTTTATAGCCCACTAAAATCAGCAAGGTAAAAACACTTCCAATGCTGAAAACAATTACATATTTTATTTATATTTAAAGCATTTAAAAATGACATGTCCTAATATGCAAGTCATGTGAAGTAAACCGACCCACGAGTGCCTGGATCATATGAATAAACACTGGAGAACTAAAATTACAGTTAATAGCAAAACACAATTTAGATACTAAGCTGGACTGTGACACACAGTAGAAAAAAAATCCAGAAAAGAAAAGGATAAGGTGCTTTGACCAGGAATGGCCTACCTCTTCGACTGAGCTTTACAGGAATTCATATGGAATGGAAGAAATTAACTCTCTTCAACAACTCTTCCCAGAAAGAGTCTACCCTAAATTGTAGTATGAATAAGTATTACTGATAAAGTTACAGTGTCTACTTACATGGTATCAGGAAAAAGACAACATAAAATGTAATCAGTGGAAAAAAAAAAAAACCCTCTCCTCTGGGGGATGTGATATATTTTGTGACTGCAAGGTGAAATGAGGAAGGCAATCACTGAATGGCAAGAATAAAGAAAGAGCATCCCAAGTGTAAGAAAAGAGACAGTTGGAGAATGTGTCAAACTGTCACCCAATACTATTGAGGGGAGAAAGTTCCAGGGCTGAGTGAATCCATGTAACACTGCTTTTTTTGGGCACTGCCAGGACACTGAGCTTGGGAGGGAGAGGGCTGGCTGGATTCCAGCCCCTCAGCTGGGCATTTGTGCAGGGCACAACCTGTACAAATGTACGTAGTTCACCTGATAGGCTAACAGTGGTATGTAGTAGCCTTCATATGAATAACCTCATATTATAAAAAGATATTTCATCAGACTACCATAGCCACAGATAATATTCCTGAACATTATCCAGCTCCTATGTATACTCTTGATTATACATTTTTGCCCAGTAAATACCTCCTAAGAAACAGAGTAACTCAGCTTCTCAGGCATATTTAATAGTTAAGGTTAGAAAATGAATGATCTGGCAGCAAAATAAAATAGGGGCATTGTGGTAGGCAGGATAATGCTGCCCCCTTGAGATGTCCACACCCTAATGTCCTGGACCTGTGAATATGTGACATTACATGGCAATAGGACTTTGCAGATGCAATTAAAGTGAAGGATCTCGAAATGAAGAGAAATCCTGGATTACCTGGTTGGGCCCAGTCTAATGACATGAGCCCTTATAGCACGAGAACTTTCTCTGGCTGGAGTCAGACAGATGCACTGAAAGAGGAGGCAGAAGAGAGATGTGGGGAAAAGGAAGGATAAGGATTCCACTGTTTCTGGCTCTGAGATGTAGAGACCATGTGTGAGGACTAGAGAGAAGCTTCTAGAAGCTGAGTGTGTGCTGTAGCTGGCAGCCAGCAAGGACACAACAGTAAGGAAATGGATTCTACCAACAAGCTGAATGAGCTTAGGAGAGATTCTTCCCAGAGCCCAGTACCTTTTGAAACCAGGAGCAGAAAAACCTGTCAAGCTAACTGGACCTCTGACCTACAAAACTGTGAGATAACGAACTTGTGCTGTTTTAAGCCACAAAATTTGCGATAATTTGTTACAGTAGCAATAGGAGATCAATACAGAACTCATTTGTTAGCAATAAATATGATTATAAACATGGCTGCCTCAAGGGGGACAAGTTGCAGCCATAGACAAAGTATATTTAGGACTTCAAAATCACTGAGATGAAGCCATCTGTTATCTATCTAACTCTCCATAGAGACCTTCAAATGTCCCTTTCAGTTTCAACCTTTCTTGGAAATTCCCTAACCCCCTGCATCTGGTTTTATGCTTGGTACTTATATTTTACCTACTCTTGACTTCAACTTTTCAGTTGATAATTCGTCTACCTTGACTTTGTCTCCATGACTCAGTATTCCTTGTTGCTTACCCATTCAACACTAAGCTTACTGGACTTGACCCTTTATCCCGGTCAGCCTACTTCTCCCTAGGGCATCATTTTGGCATCTTTTTTTTTTTTTAAGATTTTATTTATTTATTTGACAGAGACAGACACAGCGAGAGAGGGAACACAAGCAGGGAGAGTGGGAGAGGGAGAAGCAGGCTTCCCGCCGAGCAGGGAGCCCGATGCGGGGCTTGATCCCAGGACCCTGGGACCATAACCTGAGCCGAAGGCAGACGATTAACTGAGTGAGCTACCCAGGCGCCCCTGATTTTGGCATCTTATCCAGTGTCTGGCTCCTGGCTAATTTTCTTTTGTGAGTTGGTAAGGCATTCACTGAAATTTGATCATTCCTGGGTGAGCTGATGCCATTGAGTTTCTGAACAGGCAAAACTGAGATTTCAGTGGGTAAGCCTGACTTTCTAGGTGCTGTTCACCTTGTGAGGGATTTTGCCTCTCCTTTTGCTAGCTCTTCTCCTTGCCTACATTGCATAATTGTGTAGTTTCCCAGCCTGCTTGGGACTCTCCCATATCTGTTTTCCTCTTATATTTCACTACATATTAGTTATTCTACAAAGATTACTTACTTGAAGAAAGACTGTAGGTAAGATCAAGAAAGGGATAGAAACAAATCTAAAGCTAAAGAAAAGTTTGAGCAAGTGGCATGTTGGAATTTGTCAAAAAAAGTAGGAAAAAACTCTAACCCACAGAATTTAGAAAAATGAAAAAGCAACAGAGCTTTCATTTCATCTGTTAATTGTGTTGGAGAAGTGACATCTCTTCCTGTTTATTTTCTTTAAAGTATACTGTGGGTAAGAGGGTGGTTATGTTCTATTTATATATGGTACTGAATGGGGAAAGCAATCTGACTTTGGACTTTATATTGGGTTCCTCCTTTTTTTTTCTCTTTAAGATCATTTTCTAGAATATTTAGTGCTGTATAAAGTAAACCAAGCAAATCTTTTCACAGAGTAACAAATTATGATACAATTATATATATATATATAAAACTTTATATATATGATATGTTGTGTACTATATATGTATGTTATATGTGATATACATATGATAAAGTTTTATACACACACACATATAGTGTTTATAAGAGTAAATTAAGGTCATCATTTTAACTTTCCAGAATGGAAGTGGCTTCACAAAAAACTGGACAACTGTTAGTGGCTATTACCTGAATTTATTTTGTAAAAAGCACTTATAGATGTCATGTAAGTAGCTTTTGCCCTCAAAGGATTTGAATTTATACTTTAAAAGATGTAGCATCTTACAAAGCACAAAAGAAGCTTGGTATTCCAGCTTAACCTAACACTCACACTGTTAATAGGGGAAGCTGAAGAAAGGACTCAAGGGTGTGAATGAGGAGGGACCATGTCTGTCACCACTATAAGTTGCAGGGCTGTCTTTATGTCCTTTGTCTTAAGCTCTATAAAGGCCTCAAGTAAAAACTGCCTTTGAGTTTAGGGAACCCAGTTGCAGAAAATGTCAATTCACTGTAACACAGAAAAACTCAGGTGCAAAATATTGCTTATAAATTCTTCCAGAGCAAGGAGCTTGCCTGAATCACAGTGAGCATTTTATAAAGGTTTGAACTGAGTTATGCAACCAACACATTTTTAATGTAGTGTTAATCACCATATCATCTGGAACAGTTTGGAAATTATGTGTGTTCTGTTTCCAAGGCTGAGCCTGGTCTATTGGGAGGAAGGCGGGGCTGATTTAAGTTTCCCTAGTTTACTTCAAAAAGTCATTGCTGAATTCATTGTATTTTGAGCACCATTTGAATTTGTGAGTTAGAAATGTTTTAGGGGCACCTGGGTGGCTCAGTCAGTTAAGCAGTGGATTCTTGATTTTGGTTCATGTCATGATCTCAGGGTCCTGGGATCAAGCCCCACATCAGGCTCCATACTCAGTGAGGAGTCTGCTTAAGGATTCTCTCCCTGTCCCTCTGCCCCTCCCTCCACTCATTCTCTCTCTCTCTAAAAAATAAATCTTTAAAAAAATGTTTTAATAGGATTTATTACATTTTTTTCTATATGGATTTTAAGTCAGGAGTAAAAACTTCAAGACTTTCTTCATTTATTTCATTCAGCTTAAATGATTATTTCAGCTGGAGGCTTAAGATAAAAATGAAGAGGAATAAAGGTATATGTATTAATCAGAGTTCTTGAGAAACAGAACCAATAGGATAAATACGATATTTATTCTTTTATAATAGGATATATATATATATACCCTATTGTATAGATATATATTATATATATAGGGGTGGGAGGAATATTAATTTAAGGAATTGACTCACACGATGATGATTGTGGGGCTGGCAAGTTTGAAATCTGTACAGCAGGCTGACAGGTTGGATATTCAGGTAAGAACTGATGTTGCCTTCTTGAGTTGAAATTTGCAGGGCAGGCCAGTAGTCAGGAAAGTTAGGCAGAATTTTTATGTTATCATCTTGAGGCAGAATTCTTTTTCCTTTGGGGAATTTCAGTCTTTGCTTTTACAGTTTTCAACTGATTCGATTAGGCCCATCCATATTATGGAGCACAATCAGCTTACTTAAAGTCAACTGATTTAAAATTTTAATTACACCAGAAAATGTCCTTACACTGTTAACCTTAAAAATAAAACTGCCAATTACTTTACCAGCAAAATGTGGGTTTATTTGAGAATAGCTGAGAATTGCAATCCAGGACAAGCAAGCTACTGAAAAACCATAGGCAAGTCTGGAGAAAAAGGAAAGGGAGCCTCTTTTATAAAAGGAGCAAAGGGGTGAGTTTTGCGGGGCTATTAAGAACTGAAAGTCTATTGGAGGAAACTGGGAGTTTGAAGTATAGTAGGTTCTCATTGGCTGGGCTGTGACTGTCTCTCATTGGCTGAACTGTTGTTGGGGGAGAAAAATCATTTTTCCTCCTGCTGGGAGAGTAAAGTAGTATCGACTGGTACAGTCCATCTCTTCCTGTTGGGTCTGCATTGACTCGTACTGGGCATGAGAGCTCCCCCTGCTGGCCTTCTGACTCTATTCTAAATGAGGTTTCTTTCTATTAATTTTCACAACAGCACTATCTAGACTAGAATTTAACCAAACAGCTGGGCATTATAGTCTGGCCAAGTGGACATTTAAAAATTAATCATCACAGTCAACTGGTTGTCAACTTGACACCCATACACATATTTTATAAAGTATATTTAATCTCCACATAAAGAGAATAACAAAGTAAACTTCTGCCCAAACATGATAAAACTATCTTGCATACAACTGAAAATGCACTTACTCTTTCCCCAGAAGAGGATACAAAGTTTTTGGGTGATGTTCACTTTTCTCCTTGAAGTCCTGTACCTTAATTACTATGGCATAAAATTAGCAACACTTAAGTACTGTAAGGTAAAGTTAATATATCTTATGTTATATGGAAAAGGGATGAGGCAGAAGAACGCAAATATATTTATGTATATGTGTGTCTAAATGTGTGTGTGTGTTGTGTGTATACATATAAACATATTAATCACAAAATAAGAAAAATACAATAATTATAGTCCTCTTTTCTGTAACTGATCTTATGGTCATAGCTGGTATTTACAACTACCTTCTTCTATTGCACATTCCATATTCCTTTTGCTCTCAGTAAGTACCTCAGCTGGTCAAGGTTCTTTACCTAGTGGGGTGACCCCCTCTTCATTCCTGATGGATCTGGGCCATTTCTAGTCCTGCTTGAATTGGGTCGTTGTAGTTTGCAATTGATGTTCACCACAGGGCATATCAGTTGTCATCATCCATTTGGGCTACTACAACAAAATATCACAGACTGGCTTATAAATAACCAGAGATTTATTTCTCACAATTATGGAGGCTGAGAAATCCAAGATGATGATATCCACAGATTCAGTGTATGGTGAGGACCTGCTTCCTCCGTAGCTGGCACTCTGTCTAGCTGTAAGTTCAAATGGGAGAAGAAGGGTTTGGAAATTCTGGCGGGCCTCTTTTATAAGGGCATGAATCCCGTGCCTCCATCTTCAGGATCTAATCACCTTGCAAAGGCCCTATCTCCTAATCCCATCACATTAGGCATTGGTTTCAGAATATGAATTTGATGGGGGGAACAGAGGGGCCACAAATGTTCAGACATATACATATAACACCAGACATAGAGCACCAGAACTAGGAGATGGTGTGGCTGTCATGTTTATAAACTGCCTTAAAGATGCAGCAGCTGTAGGAAGTGCTCAAGCAATGGCATTGGAAACTTCTTATTTTATTTCAATAATAGTTAGATGCCACCTAGAGGGCAAATCATATTTGTTCCCTAATTTTGTTTTAATTGGGATAGAGTAAAAAATTTAGACATAAAGACTACATGTTACTTCTATAAATCTTTAATCTTTTCAAAATGTATTTATGATCAAGTTGCAAAAATATTTTGTTGTTACACAAATTCAAAATAAGGATTGTAACCCTGCTATAAAAATGCCATGAAATATAATGGTACTGTAGCTGAGGTGGTATTTTGCACCTAGTCGAATCTACTCTAACAATAATCAAAACAACTTTTAAGCAAGCACTCGTTTATTTTAATATGTCCCTGTGAGGAGATAGCTTTCCTGTGAGGGGCAGAATTTGGGAGAATGGGCTAATTCCAGATTACTTTAGGAATATGAATTATTTCCTTGAAGCACAGGAGAAACCTATGGCTTGTTTTGATTCCACATATTGGGATAAGGAGTGTTCATGGAAAAATAGTCCTCTTGTTCAGGTAGAATCAGAAAGCACACAGAGTTACTGCATGCCATGTTCAGGAACAAAAACGGAGGGATAAAATCCATCATTTGCAAGCCTAGAAGAAAATGAAGCCTATAAATTGTTTTTAAAATTTGAAATTACTGTTAAAAATATGTAAAATTCAACAATCTTTTTAATGTTCCCATATTTGTTGTTTTTGTATGCTGGACCTCTTATTTTCTAACAGCAACAAAATCCTTAGTCAGTAGGTCTATTACATTTTATTATTTTATTTTGTTTTGTTTTGTTTAAAGAGCGAGAGATAAGTAAGCTGAAAAAACTGTGTTTCTATAACCAGGCTTGTGAGGAACACAGAATCCTTAGGGAGAATGTTGGTAGTAACAGCTTTGAAGAAGAGAAAGAAACAGTCTATGTGTTGTGGGAACTGCTATAAGGGAGAAAAAGAGTCTGGGGTATGGGAAGAGAGGTCTCCAAATTATTTTTGAAGTGTAGAAATAACACAACTGAACCATTTTCTAAGATCCAGAGTATTCTTTTTATCAAATAAATATGTACACTAACTCCATTAGCAATTTTGGGTCATATGGTACTGATATTCCAACCATAAAACAATGCCATTAGCTCATCTGTGGTTAGCCACTTAAAAGAAAAATCTATACAGTTGATTAGCGAGATCTTTGAATTAGACAACAAGGCTTCCTGACTACACCTTTATGAATTCATTAGACTTAGATACATGCCAAGTGTAGCTTCATGATGACACATAGTTTATCTCTGATTATTAACAATTTTCTTTTTGCTGGTAATGCTACATACAATCACAGATGATCATCCTGCATACATGTAATGAAAAATACCTAAGATATATTCAGAGTACTTAACTTGCCATTAAAGACTAATTTGATTGTGACCATTATCTGGCTGAAACACTAAAGCAAAATCTAAATCAATTTCTGACAGTTTGTAGGTCATTTAAAATAATTGTCTATAGCAAAAAGTATATAAATTAGTTAATAAAAGTAGTACCATCTCTTTAAAGGTCATCAGATATCCAATATCTGTCCAAAATTAAATTCAAATTTAATCTGAACTGTGGGAAACCTGTAATTGACCTTGTTAATTATCAAATAAGCCTAACCTAATCCATACCTAATCAATAAGGGACTCTCTGAGGGAAGACTTGGTGAATGTGAGTGGAAACTGCCAATTTTATAGGGCAAATGTTTTTTTAAAAAATGCCCAATAACCATTTTATTTGGAGTATAGCTGTCCTGCCCACTATAGGACTGACCGCAGTAGTGTTTGGGATCAAAGTCACATGTTCATGGAAATGAAAAGAGAGCACTGTCTGTCTGGTTTTCAGTACATAGTGTTGAGGAGTGGTGGCTGTGGAAGGACAGAATTGGGTATTTTAAATTTAGTTTCACTCTGCATTCATTCATTCATTCATTGTCTTGTACCTTATGTGTATTTATCTGCTCCATTTATTACTGCTTATGCTGTGCTTGATGGACAAGAGATTCCTGCAAAATGTTATCTGTAAACTTTGATTGTCAATGGGCATGGAAATTAACAAATGGTCTTGTGGCCTTAAAAAACTATAATGCTAAAAACAAAACCAAATCAAAACTCACAGGCCATACTATGAAAATGAAATGCTTGAGTTCTGTTAACTTGTCTGCTGACTTCACTTCTTTGGCATTTTCTGTTTCTTCTCTCAGGTTATCCTGTCTAGTAACTTCCAGTGCCAATTTCAACACGACATATCTAATTACATACAGGTATGAGAGCTCTTGAAGGACACAGAGAAGTATATGGACATTAGTGTTGTATACCAGTGTTGGGTTAATGTAGAGCATGAAATCAGCCATAATACCTGGCTTGCTAAAATGTAACACAGAGGCCGCTGGGGGTGAGGGAAGGTTTTGGAGAAGGCCGTAGGCCTTTGGAATGCCCAGGCCTGGGTGACCGCTCTGCCATAGGAATGCCGTAGGGAGCTGCCTTCCCCAAAGCTTTCTCAGCCCAAACAGCCGCCCTGTGATCTAAGAGATGTATGCATTGTCCCTTAGGCTACATTTAGGAGAACTCATAGAACAGGCAGATTAGCATATCCTATCTCTCCGTAAACAGATCCTCCTAGTTCCAATAAGACCCCTTGTCACACATTACGTGTTGAGAAACAGTGATAAGGATTTGTGATTATCCTGAAGGACCGATAAAAGCAGGAGCAAAGACGAGCGAAGGGTGTTCCTCTCTGAGCGTTGACCCCCTTGCCTTCTCCTCTCTTTCACGGCAAAGTCTGGAGTCATCTTTCATCCCTCGGTACAGGGATTGCTGGCCATTACCGGCATACCAGAATATACACTAGTCATTTAAACTAAATTGGATATTACTCTTTTTATTACTTTTTTCTGAATACTTTTAATATATGTTAGTGTTAAAAATGAAGAACTGAGGGCGCCTGGGTGGTTCAGTTGGTTAAGCGACTGCCTTCGGCTCAGGTCATGATCCTGGAGTCCCGGGATCGAGTCCCACATCGGGCTCCCTGCTCAGCGGGGAGTCTGCTTCTCCCTCTGACCCTCTTCCCTCTCGTGCTCTCTATCTCTCATTCTCTCTTTCTCAAAAAATAAATAAAATATTTTTTAAAAAAATGAAGAACTGAGCCAATCTTCTATACACCCTAAAGACCTTGGCCGGACTTCTCACCCAATTTAATCTCCTTCCATCTTCAAGCAATGATTTTGGCCAGCTAGGCTCTTTTTATTCTTCAACATTTCCCAGGCTCTTGCTCTTTCCTGATCAAAATGGAATCATTACAACTGAATATGACACAAAGTTTTCCCATATCCTCAAAGTTTCTTTTTATATTTGCCTCAGCTTAGAAAATTTTCTATTAATGACCCTGGAGTGTGAGGAGAAGTCTTTCAGATAGCAATACGGGTAAGAACTTACATGGGGGAGTCAGGCAGCCTGAGTTTAAACATGCTGCCTCTTAATGTTGTGCCTCAGTAAGTTCCTAAACCTCCCTACAGCTCCTCTCTACACAATCTTCAAAGAGAAAAAAATAAAACTAAATGAGTTGTCTCTGTGGACTTAATATCACCCCTTTTCACTCTCAGATGTTCTGGTGTGGGCAATAAATTATAGAGCCACACAATGGATGAAGATTCCAAGTTGTACCAGTAATACAAGTTAGTGGTACTTGTTAGTATCTTTTGCTAGAGCAATTGTAAGATATAGCTTATGTTGAGTTTCATAACTTATATTTAGTAGTAACTACTAGGAGGTAATAGTAACTACCAGGAGGTAATAGTAACTACCAGGAGGTAATAAAGGATGAGCAAGGAAGAGCTAAAACATGCAAATTAAACAGTAAACTTCCGAATCCTTCAGAAATGATTGTTATTTTGCTGTCATGCAAACGGGCATGTCAGAAATCTGATTATTTATTCCATAATTCCTGTGCCTGGTTATTATTATAGTAAGTTTTTTTTCCTCTTTCCTGTCATTGTGTTCATATTTACAGTCACTTGCTTTTTAAATTTGACTGGTGTATTACATTTTTTGTAGAGATAGTAATACCAAAGATTCCATTTGCTGTTCTACATTTTTTCAGCCCCTTTACAATTAGGTGGGATTATGGAGACCAGTTCTGGCCAAAAATTGTGGGCAGAATCCTCTGTGTCACTTTCAAGTCCTGCTTTGTAAAGGGTTGCTGCCATTCCAACCAGTGCAAATCCCAGAGAGTGAGGATCCATTGGGCTGCTCTAAAGAGCAAAACCCCTGCAGATTTGGGGACAATGCTGTGACTGCGAAACACCATTTGGTATGTGAAACCATAGAGATTTGGGGGTTATTGATTACCCCAGCATCCCCTAGCCTGTCCAATCTAATAGAGAAACTGGTACCAGCAAAGATGTGCCACTTTATAAACAAGCCAGCACCCTTAAGTACATGGCCGTGGGTTTGGTGGCTCTGGAGGAAATGATTATTGAGCTAGAAAGATATCAATCTATTTTTTAAATGAGCTTTTTTTTTTTTTTTAGAACTGTTTTAGATTTACAGTGGCAATCTATTTTTCGCAGGGGTAAAGTAATTTGTAACACTGGAACCTGGGCTCTTCTGGGAAGCAGATCTTGTAGTATACCCGATGTATCTCTCTGGGAAGAGGTGGGAAGGCAGAGCATTATTAGTGTGCGTGGGCTGCCTTTGGGTTGTATTTCATAAGGTATGACAAGAAAGAGGTGATTTCAGCAAATTGTCAATTTGCAGCTTAATGAAAGGGAATGAGGACATGCAGGCCTTTCACTGTTAAGAAAGTCAACTGTTTTGGCATCCAGCAGTAATAAGCTTGAGAAAGCCTTTTTGAGAAACCTACTCAGTACCTTTTCAACTAATTAAAATGCTTAAGGGCAAAATTAAACTATGGAGCCTAGCAGAAAAAACATTTTCACTAAAGCCCAAGGGACTCAAGTCATCATTAAGTGCAGAGAAAGTACAAGTTAAAGAGGAAGAAAGCAAATAAATATTTTGTATAGGAGAACTATGTCTCAAAGAGAATGTGAGATGCATTTACTGGCTCACGGGCTAGCTAGAGTGGACTACAAAAGAACTCTGTTAAGGTTTTGAAACAATTATATTGCCAAAGAAACCACCGAACTAAATGAGATGGCGCCTTAAAATGACCCTAGCTAGGCTTATACCAGCTGTAGGATAGGTTGAATTATGCTGTGGCAACAAACAACACAACATGCTATTTGCTTACCACAGGCGGAGTTAGTTCTCCTTGGCACTGTGACCATCACAGTGGGCTGGGACTTTTGGGTCCCATTGGAAACAGCCACTGTCTGGTACATTGCAAATCAAAGTGGCAGAGGGCGTGGGAGCAGGGTCCACCCTAGATGTAACACATGCCACTTCTAGGCGATCTTGGTTGAAACACTGATAAACCCAGAGTTTGAGTCGCACATACAACCCTTGCATGCAGGGACTGTGAACATTAGTGAACAGTAATAGAGGCAACTACAGGCTACTAATGTTCTTTGGGTAGGAATTTGGCTCAGATTTGCACAGCTGTGATGAAGGTTATACTCCTAAGGCCCAATTCAGATGTGGACAAGGAAGTCAAAATAAGGGAATCAAGGATTATTTCCCATCCTAGCCCAGCATGCCCTTGGCAATGTGTGTTCAGTGGGATTTTGGGGGCACTGGTACAAGAAAATCACTACTGTGCATTTCATATTTTTTCTCTCCGGATGGATGTTTTCTACTACTGTGTTTCATTAGAGCAGTAACAGGTCTTTTTAGTCTATAAGTCTCCCGGTCTAGACGAGCCATAAATGGGTTAACATAGAGATGACTGCACATCATCCAGAGACCTTGGGCCCTCCTTGGAAGGTTGTTAAATGTGGCCTATCTGTTGGAAGAAGAGAACAAAGGATATTTGGTAACTAGAAGATTAAACTGCAGCATAGACAGTAATGTTCACCAAATATTCCATTTTCCTCTTCATCTCCACTTATGTGACTAGTGATAGCCAGTGAACTCTGAGGGAGGCAAAGGAGCACTTCATGGTGAGGTAGTGAAAAACCTCTCTTTCCCTGATGTGGAGGCTGAGCATACCTCTTGCTCCGGATAGCACAGTTACGGGAGGAGAACCCACTGTCAGATTTACCTCTGAGAGGCAGGATGGAGCAGAGCCTCCTGCCAACCTGCACAGGAGGCATGAGCCCTGAGTGAAAAATAAACCTTTCTTTTGCTAAGCGCCTGTCCTTTGGGAGTGGTTTGTTCCTAACCATATTCTGACCTATCAAGTTACGTTGGGTAAAGCTAAAAATTCTGTAGAAAGCGGACCTTTAAAAAAAAAGTTTTATTTTTCCTTCATGTTTATGAGGACACTTTGTGTAGGTTATCCTCCCTCTTCACCACCCGTGTCTCTGATCCAGGGAGAAAAATAAGCATCATAAAAATAACTGTGAAGCGGCAGCAAGCTCTTCCTAACTATAACGCCATGTTTCAAATGCAGCAAAATGCGGGTAGAAGAGTTTGTTTTCCCTTTCCCACATAATAGTGCATCAGAGGTTAGATACACTCAGGAAAATGTTACTGTAATTATCCTTTGGGAATTCCATAATGGGTGCTTACTCTTTGTGCATTCCTTCTAATCAAGGCAAAATAGCAGATTGTGGGTTCCATAAGCAAAAGCACAGACATTTAATCACATGAATGCACACAGATCCGAAAGAAGAATTAATTATTAATGATGCTGTGGTTAGGCTCAACTTCAATTAATAAATAATTCAGAATGCTGTACACAAGGAAACCACATTCTAATAAAAAAATAAGGTAAAGTCTTAGCAGAAACCTCCAAATCAAAATTTAAGAGGTCATTTCTCAACATTGATAATTCCTAATTGTGTAGCGTTCCAGTTAACCCACTTCTGTTTATTCATAGCTACATCAGTGGATTGGCATGAGGTAAGAGCTTTATTAATATTTACAAAGTTCTTTTCATAAATTTATGATAATTTGTTGTAAAAAGGACATAATTTAAACTATAATCTGGCCTGATAAAATGAAAATTTGTACCCCCCAAAACAGCTTTCACTAATACCTAGAAAAGCAAAAAACAAACAAACTTATTTCTGCTTGTAGTTATGCTAGTCTTTCAAATCCCAAAACTACTTTAACACAAATTTAACAACCATCTCAAAAACTAATGCTACAGGAGGTGCCATTCTCACCTAACGGTCCACCAGCTGCTCACGGCTAATGTGTGTGATAAGATGCTTATTCCAGAATGAACCAGCAGACTTTGAGAGGAAAGAAAGGACATTGTCATGGGCTGTTGTTTTCTTTCAATATGCACTTGGTAAACATTCCTTGTGGTCATCTAGCTTCAGAGTTAAAACTACTTCGACAGGATGAAGACACAGGAAGAAATTAATTTGGGAAGTCAAATTTGAGAATTATTTTCAAGAACCTCCCCTCACCCCCTTCCATCCCTTCTAACCCCTCCTTTCATGACAGTAATAAAAAAAGGGAAAAAAAAATGAATTTCAAATTAGTTTTCAAACTTCTTTTGGCAACAACCACATTTTTAAAAACTAAGATACTTTTGGGCCACTTTACATCCAGTAAATTGTGGGTGATGTTTCCAGTTACTCCCTGTGAAGCTAATTTTTGGAGCTTGTGATGTTGTGGTTAAAACTATCTCTAGGCATAATTTAATTTTCATAATTTATTGTCTTTCAAAACCTAGAATTTATTCTAGGCCAGACAGAATATTAATCATGTGGACTGTCTGGAGCTTTTGTCTGAGATTATAGAATTAGAAACTGAAGATGTTGGTATAATGCTCAATTCCATGCTACTGTTTCTTTTCATTCTTATTTCATTGTAAAAGTGATGGCCTTTAAACAATCACTCATATAAAGTTAGCGAATGAAATAAAAGAAAACAAGAACTCCGTGAAAACCTCTGGTTCTACATTTTCTGACCTAGTGTTTAGCTTCTGTTGTTTTCTCCTCAATTCATGGGGTGGATGCAATCCTACTGATGCCTCGGAGATAACAAGATATTTGTAAATTCTGTCATATGCATTGAGTTCTTATGCAATAGATATTCTATAATAGAGAGTAGGTCATATTTTAAGAGATGTACATCATTTGTGTTGTGTTAACAACGCAAGATGAGCAGGTAAAGTGAGCTAAACTGCAATGGTATATCTGCTAAAAAGAAAAGGAAGGAGAAGAATTAAAAACAAATTTTCCTTTCAGGAAGAATAGGAGAGCCCTCTTGTGTCCACCTCCTGTGGACCAGTGGTTTCTGGTTTCTCGAGTTTCAGTGCCTCGCTCTCATAGGCAAGGGGATCTTTGAAGTGATGGACTCCAAAGGGTCCTTACCCTAGTGATGGGCAATGGAGGACTTTGGGTTTAGGAATAAGAATTTCTAACTGGCAGTTCAGGTGATTGCAACATGCATGCTCCTCATCCACACTTTTTTTTCACAGGTAGCCATAAAAGCTGACAGAGGACAGAGATGAGCTGGGTGGGAAGAGAAGAGCTTCTGGTGAAGGGCCAGCTAGAGTAAATAAAAGAAAGAGTTCCCTTGGTAATGAAAACCAAGGGAAAGGAAATTAAAATAGATGGATTATCCAAGAAGCAGTTAATGAAGAGGAAAAAGCCAGTCTATCAAACCTGCATAGATCAGAAGCAAAATGAACAAATATAAGAGAATGATGAGAAAGCAATAAGATCACCTTAATGTTAGTGTAGCTTTGCGGCGGGGGGATGGGGTGGTGGTTGTATTTTATTTTTTATCATTGTTCTTTAATGCTTTTCTGCCCCCTCCAACTCCCACTACCCTGACTCTCCCCTGCTTATAGAAATAAATCTTTTCCTCAACAGTTGTTCTTTGACACGTTTCTTGTGTTAGGAAAGGTTAAGAAGTCAGAAACAATAAAAACAGAACTGGAGTGAAATTACCCTTCTTGACTCCTGGCTCCCAAACATGGAGACACATACGAATTTGGAAATAATCTTGAGGGATTCAGAGACCTTTAAGCCAATCCACTGGATTTATTATGTTTTTTACCTAGAGTTTTAAACAATGCATTTAAGCACCCCGGGAGAAGAGTTCGGTTAGCTTTTTCACATCTAAAGTCTTTTTGGAAAAAAACATTTTTTATAACACAGATACAGAAAAGTCCATTAAATAAATTCTTACTTAACAAATTCCTATAAAACAAAAACCTTGGGAACTACCCAGCTCAAGAACCCCACCCACACACCCTTTCTAATTGCTACTTTACTCTCTACACTGGAAGAAACCACTTATCCTGACTTTTGTGGAAATCACATTCTTGTTTCTATAAAAACGATTTTATCACTCAAGTGTACAACCTAAAACACTAATTTTTCTCCACACACATGTTAAGGCTCAGTTTTCCTTCATCTTATTTTTTTTCTCTTAAAATCTATTATTTTGGAAAATCAGATGCTTTTAACTGTAGTTTCGCATAGGCTGAGTGTTGCTGATTTGATATCCATGGTATGTTTCCCATGTCCTCTGTATTCCCTATAACTTGGTAGTAAGATCTCAAGACTTGATTAAGTTCCCTTTCCTTCAATTTTTTTAAATGAGCTAACTTTATAGGCAGTAGTGTATTCTATTATCAGGAGGCTATCTCTCTTTTGGAAAGTTAGTAACCATTGATGTCTGATGACTGGGTCCATCAATTCATTGGGGATTGGAAGTGATGAGATTTTAGTTCCATCACTTTGGCTTTATTTATTAGTTGGAATACATTTGTAAATAGATGTTTCCCTTCATTTACTATTTTATTGTAACATGGTATAGCTATTATAAGAAAGCTATGTTTTATTCTTTTAAGATAATTAAAAATTGGATCCCTGTCATTCTCCAAAGTTAATCACTTTTTCTCTAAATTTGATTATGAACTAACAGACGTAAATATATTTGCTGTTTTAATCTGTTCCAATTAATATCCTTATAAGAGCATAAATTATCTCAATTATTTTGTCAGAACTTCTGTAAGTTGTTTCCTAAATCATTTCAACATCACTTTAGTAAACTTTGGTAGCTTTTTTTCTATCTGATATGAACGATGGTTTTAGCTCATTTTCTATATCAATATTCTGTTTTCTATTTCATTGATTTTTGTGCTTACTTTTGTTCTTTCCTTTTTTTAGGTTACGCTTGCTTATCTTTTTCTAATTTCTAAGGGTTTTTTTAAAACATGAGCATAAATGCTATAAATTTCTCTCTAAACAATGCTTCAGCTAAAACTAACAAATTTTGATATATTGTGTCTTTATTTTCACCCAATTTACATGAAGTAAAGTTTACTGCTTTTGATGAATAGCTCTGTGACATTTGACAATGTAGACAGTGGTGTAATAACCACCATAACAGAGTTAAAATTGTTCCTTCATTCAAAAAAACTCTCCATGCTTTTTATTATATAAATCCTCCTAACATCTCTATTGCCTCTCAAGAATTGATCTTATAACTGTACCCTTGCAAGAATGTCAAATAATTGGAATCTATATAGAGTATATGCCTTTTTGAATTGGCTTCTTTCACATACCAGAATGCCTTTTAAGTTCACCCATGTTGTCGTGTTGATCAGTAGTTCATCTTTTTTTATTGCTGAGCACTATGACATCATATGGATCTACCACAGTTTTGTTTATCCATTCTCTAGATGAGGGACACTTGAGGTTTTCTCCTTGTCTTTGGCTATTCTAAACATTCATGAATAGTGTTTTATATTTTGATTATTCTTGGGCAAATACCTTTCTGTATTTGCTGTAGAGTTGCTGGGTTATATGGTTAGTGTAGTCTTTGTAGGAAATTGACAAACTTTTTCAATCTGATTATATCACATGAGAGTCCCAGTGTCTCTGCATCCTGAATAACGCTTGATATCATAGTGTTTAGTTTGAAACCATTCTAATAGATGTGTAATGGCATTGAATTATAGTTATAATTCACATTTCTCTAGTGACCAGTGATGTTGAAAATATTATCATGGGCTGATTTGCTGAAACATCCGTTGAAATTTTGTCCATTTTTTAATGGTTGTTTGTTTTCTTTTTATTAAGTTTTGAGAGTTTTTTTGTTAATATATTTGGAATACAAGTCCTTTACCATATTATGTTTTTTTTTTAAGATTTTACTTATTTGACAGAGAGAGAGAGAGAGAGAGGGAGGAAGCAGGGGGAGTGGCAGGCAGAGGAGAAGCAGGCTCCCTCCTGAGCAAGGAGCCCGATGCTGGGCTGGATCCCAGGACACTGGGATCATGACCTGAGCCCAAGGCAGCCGCTTAACTGACTGAGCCACCCAGACACCCCCCATATTGTGTTACTTAAAATATTTTCTGCCAATATGCAACCTCCTTTTTCATTGTACTGTGTCTTTTGAAGAGTAGATTTTTTAAAAGATTTTATTTATTTATTTGACAGAGACATAGAGAGAGAACACAGATAGGCAGAGTGGTAGGCAGAGGGAGAGGGAGAAGCAGACCCCCCACTTAGCAGGGAGCCCAATGTGGGACTCGATCCCAGGACCCCGGGATCATGACCTGAGCCGAAGGCAGACGCTTAACTGATTGAGCCACCCAGGCACCCCTGAAGAGTAGATATTTTTAAGGTTGATGAAATTTATTTATCAACTTTAATGGATCATGCTTTTGATGTCATATCTATGAAATATTTGCCTTAACTAAAGTCATAGAGATTTTCTTCTATGTTCTCTTCTAGAAATTTTGTAGTTTTAGGTTTACATTTTTATTGCACACATTTTCTTAATAAAGGTAATAAGAGAAGGGGGAATTTAAATTGAAGTTATTATAAAGTAATACATGCTCTGTAGAAAGATTGAATTCTGTGATTTATGTTTTAGAGAGTGAAATCACCCTCAGATCCTTCCATGTAGAAATATTACTGTTTATAATATAAATAATCTTTTAATTTTTTCAATAGTTGTGAAGATGGTTTAAAACAAAAATTGTATCAAAACATAATTCTGTCCTGGGGCTTGCTTGTATTTCTGTTTGACAATACATTTATCTTGGACAATTTGTCATTTCAGTACAAATGAATTTATTTTGTTTTTAAATGACTGCATAATAATACCTGGATTAAACAACTCTCATGTTGATGGACTATAGGGTTCTTCTCTCTTTTTTTTTTCTATTACAAATGATTGTACATATCTTGGTCTTGTACATATCTTGGTATTTATGTGATTATATCTCTAAGATAAATTACTCCAAGAGGAATTGCTGGACTGTGCAGAGTCCATATTCAGATTTCTCAATTATTTCCTGAATTATTTTTTTAAATTAATTTTTTTATTATGTATGTTAATCACCATACATTACATCATTAGTTTTTGATGTAGTGTTCCATGATTCATTGTTTGCCTATCACACCCAATGCTCCATGAAGTATGTGCTCTCTTTAATACCCATCACCAGGCTAACCCATCTCCCCACTCCCCTACCCCTAGAACCCTCATTTTGTTTCTCAGAGTCCATAGTCTCTCTCATGGTTCGTCTCCCCCTCTGATTTCCCCCCCTTCCTTCTTC
>NW_027397073.1:50951833-50952384 GCF_003265705.2 Callorhinus ursinus
CTCCACCACTCCAGCAACCCTCAGTTTGTTTCCTGAGATTAAGAATTCCTCATATCATTGAGGTCACATGATACATGTCTTTCTCTGATTGACTTATTTTGCTCAGCATAATACCATCCAGTTCCATCCACGTCCTTGCAAAAGAGTTCATTCCTTTTGATGGCTGCATAATATTCCATTGTATATATATACCACTTCTTCTTTATCCACTCATCTGTCAATGGACATCTTGGCTCTTTCCATAGTTTGACTGTTGTGGACATTGCTGCTATAAACATCGGGGTGCACGTACCCCTTCGGATCCCTCCTTTTGTAACTTTGGGGTAAACACCCAGTAGGGCAGCTCTATTTTCAACTTTTTGAGGAACCTCCA
The DNA here is from genome assembly GCF_003265705.2 of Callorhinus ursinus. Lineage (NCBI taxonomy): Eukaryota > Metazoa > Chordata > Mammalia > Carnivora > Otariidae > Callorhinus > Callorhinus ursinus. The sequence continues at coordinate 50,952,207 of NW_027397073.1, forward strand.
TACTGTTTTCCAGAGTGGCTGCACCACCTTGCATTCCCACCATCAGTGTAGGAGGGTTCCCCTATCTCTGCAACGCCGCCAACATCTGTCATTTCCTGACTTGTTAATATTAGCCATTCTGACTGGTGTGAGGTGGTATCTCATTGAGGTTTTGATTTGGATTTCCCTGATGCTGAGC